>NC_049218.1:22783894-22888587 GCF_013347855.1 Anguilla anguilla | reverse complement strand
ATCTATTTCATTAAGATCTTCAATCAGTGATTTCAATTAGATTGACTGCAGACTGCATTCAGCTTGAAATCAGAGGAATTAGATCTCTGTGCATTCTATAGCCACAACTCCCCAATAATTTGGGCATGCTGTGTCTCCAAATAATAAATAATACAATTTACAAAGGAGAGAAAACTCCAGGACCCTTTTTGCCTGTTGAGGGGAGGGGTAAAAAAACAGATCCTCGATGTGACTCTAATTACCCAAAGACATTTCTTCCCATGCCTGTGTGTGTGTGGGGCGAGGGGGGGGGGGGGCAGAGAGACACCAGACAACATTCCCATGGTCACACAGAGCAAGTTTGCCAGATATAATAATATTGTGTTTCTCAGAGGTGATCATCTAAAATTAAATATCCAACATGTTATTTCATATCTACAGGTCTAACTTCATTGCTGTTGACTTTTATTAAAATGTACCTAATTAATTAGAACCTAAAGTATGATTTATGAATCAATATTGATTTAGGAGTAATATCTCCCTACAACCATGGCTGTGCAGTAAAATGCATGGTTCAATCATTCATAAAAAAGTGATGTTTTCAGTATGTAGGAGTGGCAATAAAATTAATTAATTAATACTGATAAAATATTATTAATATTATTATTTAAAAATTACAATGCTCATCATCCTTTCTTAGCATTTAGCTTTTTTTCATTTAGTCATCTTGAAAACATCTGTTTAAATGCAACAGTGGTGATTTAGTTAGCAGTGCTCTGCCAAGCTGCGTCTTTGAAAATGTAACGTTACGAGCCCCGGCTCTGTCATTAGGCTGAGCTCCAACCCCAGGCCCAGAATGCATCAGTCCTCCTCGCCCAGCTGCCCACAGCTGCGTACGGAGACGATCTACCCCGCGTCGGCTCCCTGAGTGAATCCGGCTGTGCCGTGCTCCCCAGCACCGAGGGCCAGGATTGGCCGTGCCCCGTCAGAGCGAGCTCCGGGCGCACGGATGGTTTCCTAGCGTCAGTGCTCAAAAGCAGCGGGAGGGACCGGACCTCTCGCTGTGGTAATCCAAACACTGGTTGACAGGGGTCAAGAAAGAAAAACACTGTCTGCCCGCCTCCCTTGTTCTTTTTTATTTTTTTATTTTTTTCTGATTTCATACAAGTGCGTGGTTTGTATCTGTTCTCTGTACACGCTGGAGTGGCAGAGTATTTAACGTGTGACCCTGGTTGATGACACGGGCAGCATAGCTGGCGGTTTCTCCCTCCCCCTGGCATCAGGCAGTGGCGTGTGTGGCTGAATCAGGCTCACAACACTGCCACATCGCCTGTGCGCATCACTATGGCCGGACTTCCTGGAAAGCTACAGAGGGGCGGTGTCATTTGCAATGGACCACTGCTGACTCGTTTCTGTTTGGCCTAAATTCTGATCCCCCACTGGAAGGCTGACAGCCATGAGAAATAGCCCTATACTGCTCGATCACTGCAAAGGCATGTTTTCACATCACTTCCCCTGGGAAAGCCCATTGCTTACATTGTACTTTGTCCCAACAGTGGCAGTTGACTTGGTTTAAAATGAATATTCTTGTAAAATAGAGACAAAGAAGCCATTCTTATAAACCTGTACACTACTCTAATGAGAGTGACTGGAAGATACTGAGGACCATGGGAACGTTCAGTTTCAAAGTCACACATGTGCTCTCCAAGTACTTTATGTTTGTTTTTGTAAGAGTTGGCTGGCAATCGAAAACCAGGAACATGGCCATTATCTGACAGGGCACCCTCACACTACCAGCTTCAAACAGAAATTTTAAAATCTTACCAAAATAAGACAATCACAGCAGAGAGAGATGCACACAGCCCATTCTCTTTACTTACAAGTGAATATGCCACCTTTCTGGTTGAGTCACTTGTTTAACATAATGTAACAGTTCCACTGAAATACTCAAATACTCCACTCAAATAATAAAAAATAAATAATTATACATAATCCTGTGTTTTTATATAGTAGACGATAGACCAGACATACACGTATTTATTTAAGCACACATTTTAGACAACTTTACAAGTGTCTCATGACCGGTTGTCTTCACAATGGCTGGTACAGCTGCACCAGCAGGCTTGTGGTTTAAAGCAAGAAAATACTCTTGAGATAACTCCAAATCGGTTTGAACAGTACTATTATTCCTCCAGAGGTTCTACCTGTCTATATAATTTTAAAAAAAAATGTCATTTAATCTCATCTTCTGTTGGATCTATTTCTTATGATGGATACGGGCTGTAGTCACTCACAGAAAGAAGCGACACAGCTTCCTGTATCAACAGCGGCCAGTTTAAACGAGAGAAACTTTAGAGTCTATTGAAAATGAGGCGAGTTGTCCTCAAATGGGATAACAGTACCTCAGCTGACCTTCTCTCTCACTTCAAAGCATCTGTTACAGCTCCTTGTCCTTAATTCAGGCTCAAATAGGGACAAGAAGCTGTAACAGACAGAAGCGGTGTGATTTCAACAGACTAACTATACATAACTTTCCCTTGTTAATCTCACACTGTTTTATTGAGCAAGTTCATGTAATATTATTAAGTATTTCAGATTTAAACAGATTAATTAAGCTTTCCCTTGTTAATCAAACTCACTTTTATTAAGTATGATTCTTTTAAGTAACTCATTTCTGTAAGTTAGTTCAACATCATTCATTTAATTGTTAAAAAATTCTAAATGTTATAAATACTCATAATATTGCATGCAACCACTGTTCATAAGTAAATTTAAGACTAAATTTAACGTGAACAGGTTGCCAATCCATCACAGAGCACACGCACACTCATATTACAAGAACTTTAGAGTCTCCAATTTGCCTGGCCTGCATGTCTTTGGAAGGAAACCAATGTGGGAGAACATGTAGACCCTGCCCCAAAAGGCCCCCAATTTGCCCCTCTGGAGCAAAAGTGCCTCTTTGAGTTGTAGATTTTGTCCCCCATTGCTTACTACTGCCCATCCTTGCCTTTCAGTCTGTCCTGTTCTCGCCCACAAGAGTCCATACAATGTGAAAAGCAAGTAAAGCACGCTTCTCCTAAATAAAAAAAATCTAGACTATAGATTGTAATGGATATTGTCCCTTGGTGTTTGGCCCAATAATAATATGAGATTGTATCTATAAACTTGCATTCAAATGTGGCTATCCAGCATACAAAAACTAAACAATAGGTTAAAAGGCAAACACTTTGGTTCAATTGCAGTGCGCGTAGCTCAACTGCATAACAAAATCCTAACTACATTTTTAGGAATAAAACTCGCCTCATTGGATATTTTCAGTTTCAAAAAGAGAAGCGTCCAGAAAAAATAGGACATCTGGTCTGTGACCTCTTCTGAGGCTAAAATTGTAACTTCAGTTGAACTGCAGTTGTTCAGCTGCTATTGCTTCAAATCAGCAAAATGAATATGGATCACTTGGGTGAATGAACCTCTGTCCAGCACCAATCAGAGAAGAGGAGTATCTTTCACTGCCAGCAGCTAGGTAACCTGCAGATACCTTGTAAATAGCCAGGGGGCGCTCATTCATCTGTAACCTGAGGAATCTTGACTGGCCTTAGCGAATACAAACCCAGGACAATGAAGTCAGATGTGTGCCATTGCTGTGGTGTACTGGTGATAATCAGCTACTGCTATTGCCCAAATCATCTATGCATCAAGACCAGAGGTTGCTATCTGTGGTCCTTTGGAGTACAAAAGCAGGAAATTTAGACGAAAAAATCAGCAGAGGTGATTTAACTATTATTAATGAGTTGCTTTAATTGATCAATTAAATGCAGAGTAAAAAATAAATAAGCAAACCGATGCTGTGGTTCTCTAGGACCACCAGAGAGGGTCTCTCTCGGCTTTGCCTGTGCTTGGCCGAATAATTCAGATACCAGCAGGAAATGTTTCCAATGGGGGGATGGGGGTGGGGAGGGGATTATAAATAAAACGCATTTCTGCAAACAGTGTCTTCTCAACTATAAACATGTCATGTGCAATCTATATATATGGGTAATCCTTTCCTTTTCCAAATGCAACCAAAGACTTTCTAGAAAGTAAATATTGTCTGTCCCCCATCATGTTGAAAGAAAAAAAAAAACTCATATGTCCTCTCGCCAAAAAATACTTTTTTATGCATTCAGGATCAGGTGTGATAGCACCTAAAAGCTACTGGATTCAATCTAACTGAATTGTGGTTTTGCATTCCATATTAGTGCATATAACAGTTCTACACATTTTGTTTCAATGCAATTTTGTTCATTATTGTAAAAATAATATTTCTAGCCCAAGGAAATATTATTTTACAGTTTTCATGAATTGATGTACTGTCATAGCTTTCACTGGGGTTCTTCACTGCACATTTATTTGGCCAATATTGCAAAGATTAACAACAACCAGAAAACTGTTTAATTTAAATAAATGAAGTGAAATTATTTGTATATTTGTTTATTTCATGTGTATGAAACATTATAGTCTTAAAGAATCTGGTTCATGTCAGTTAAAAGTATTTGTACATACAACCTTGCCTGATTACTAAAAAAATATAAAGTGATACAGTCAATAAATTGCAATGCCAAAAGACATAATTCGTAAAAGATAAATGAAACATAATATATTTTTTTTTTAAACAGGCTGCATTGTGGTTCACTCATGCTTCAGCTTCCCTGTTCCTTCAGAGGGGAAATTCTGGGAACATAACCAGGTGTATCTCAGAAGACAAAGAAAATCAATTTGAGAACAGCACAGACAGGCAATTAAATCAACAATACCTATGTACTGCATGAAATATGCAATGATAAACAACACACCTGCCGTGTTTATAAAAATTATTTTATATTTTTGTAATGTTTATGAATATTTTTGTTTATGCACTATTTTCCCTTCCTTGTTATAACTGAAGATAAAATTGTGAAACAATGCATCCCCCATGTACTACAGTGTCAGAATCCCAGCTCCAAAAATAAATGTCGAATTAAAGCGACATAAAAATGGCAATTCAACCATTTATCTTCCCTTGTATTCCCTTGAGAAAAAACATAACAATTGAGGCTTGGGAGTTTATTACTCAGACAACAGCGTTAATGAAAAGTCAAAAATCTGCCTTTGAGCAGCTCAGAAATTCCTTGAAAATAAAAAAACAGACTTCATTTAAAGCCAAAAAAATAACGTACAGGCATTAAAAGAGAAACAGAAAGAAAAGGGGCATTTTTCTTAGGAAAAGAAAATTGTCATTTTTCTTGTTTTGTCTCATCTCCACATGAACCCAGTCTGAGTAAATCCCTTTTTTCCTGGTGCAGAGCTTCGCAAACAAGGTTTATGCCATATACAGGAGAACCTTTAATGGTCTTGGGTGAAATATAGTGGGGGGCCGTTACTTTTTTAAAGCACCATTTTTTTATATTTCATTTTCTTTTGAAAATCACCAGCTGCAGTGAGAAGCCCTTCCCCTCTGGCGGCTGTTGGGCGGAGAGGCAAGCAGTTTCTCCTGGAGCAAGGGTGCATTGTTTGGGTCTGACAGAGGAGGAGACAGAACCTGCATGTGTTCCTCTTCGTGGAGATGCAGTGATCAGGGGGCGGGAGTCCTGTGCCCCCAGCCCCCCCCCCCCCACTCAGTGATTTATGGTGGGGGGCCACGGCTTGTATATTTACAGTCTCATGACCTGAGTGTGGCACCCACAGTCCAAGAGCAAGGGGGAGGAAGCCACAAGCCCTCCCCGTGTACCCCTACCACCCCTAAAATATATCTCTCTCTCTCTCTCTCTCTCTCACCCTCTCTCAGACACACATTCATGACTTTACATAAACCTTTGACATTTAACTGGTTCAACTAACCAATAATTGTCACTGCTTTACTCAAAATCAACAAATATAGTGTATCTTTGGACCAATGAGTCAAAGGGATGCGTAATAACTGAATACCTAAATTTAGCAAGTGTCATCAATGACACAATGGCCACCGAATGCTAATGACCCCTGACTCGGAGAACCCACAGAAAGACTGTACCGCCGGTGAATGTCGACGCTGGTGCTCTTGTGCGGATAATCCCCAGCATACACACGCCTTCACAAAGCCCGCGCTCGCGGGAGAGGGATGTAATACATCCAGCTTTGCCCCCCAGCCCCCCCCCCCCCCCCCCGCTCAGTCGCGTCTGCCCCTCTCCTCTCCAGAAGAGGGTATCAATCCACCTCGCGTCTCCCAATTTGGTTCCTCCCGACAGGAGGAGGACCCTGGGATGGAGTCGGCTCTCCTGCTGGAGCTGGCTCTGAGTGGGGCCGTCAACCCCAGGCCGCGTTCACGAGGCGGGGGGGAACCCCATGGGGCTCGGTACGGCCGATAAGAGGGGCTAAAAGAAGGCATTAAATAAAAACAACAGACGTGTGCTTATTTGTGTAGCCCCGGGGCCAGAACGGACTACTGAATGAATCAACGCCCCAGACTTAAAATGTCACAAAACCATTAAGGCTGGAACAAATGACACATATCCTGGGCTAGAGTACACATTAGCGATATGGCATTCTTTTAATCAAAGGAAAGTGTTTCTCTTTTTCGCAGCTCTGCTCTGCTGTTTCTTCAGACTTTGCATGTGAAAGGTTTGCTGCTCGTTCCACAAGTTTTTTGTTTTTTTCAGTGGGCGAATGCATTCAGCGCTGCAGTCCTGCAGCCCAATTCATTCCTCTCCTTTTCATTCCCTCCCGGACATCCAGGCCCTTCTTCTCCACACAGGAGAACCAGGAGCGGCTTTTCAGTCTCGAAACAAAAAGAGACTCCTCTGTTCTGCCAGGAAAAACGTCGCTGAAACGCACCGAGAAGAATCCCTGTTTTATGAGCCATAAAATATTGCATTCATTCCCCGCACTGAACCGAGGCTCTGGCTAAGGACTGAATGCCTTAAATAAACTGAAATAATTCCAGCACTTTTAATCCTTGCCCTGAGACTTAATGGACTGTTGATGGTTTGATGTCCAGCGTCAAGTTCATAATCTCTCACTCTCCACCCCCCAAATGTCATGACAGAGGTATGTTTATGGAGTGTTTCCCCTCTCAGACAGATCGACCTTTCTTCCTCTTTCTCTTTCTCACTGTCGCATACCATACCTGAAGCTGGAAAAAGTTTGCCGCCCAGTTTTCACTCTGCCGACTTCCACCGACGCACCAGTGATAGATAAGGTTTGCGTGCTGCGCTACAGCTGACCCGCGGCTCAACTTTGACCCCTGACCCCAGGAGATATTTGTCACGACAGGAGGCTGCTAAAACAAAATGGCGGACAGTTCCAGAGAGAAACGGAAGGACACCCACACACACGCCTCCTTTGTCTCTCTTCGTTTTTGTTGTTGTTTATCTTGTGTTTTCTCAAGGTGAAGTTGTTCCTTTTTTTACTTTCCTCCTTTCTTTCTTTCTTCCTTTTAAGCAGGATTGGCAGCCACCGCAGGTACGGGTCCTCGTCAGCGGGACTCCGGGAGATTGCAAAGGGGGGAGGCTTAATGAGCGCAGGGCCTCCTCAGCTGGAGATAAACATATGCAAATGAGATGCGCAACCAAGACGATCCCGAGCAAAAAGGAGCGGGGAGCAAATTCAAGCCGACTGTGAGCCAACCCTACAGCCGGAAGATGAGTGACTTTAATAATAAAAATGGTAACAAAAGCACCTTTTTTTCCATTCTCGAATTTAGTTAATGTGGTAACCTGCTGTTTGGCTTTGGTACCTATTGAAAAATTGAGTGGTGAAGTTAACCAGTCTCTGGGAATACTCTGGAATATGTGTCTCCATGTTGCTGCTGTCCTCTGGTTTTTCTATCCCTGGGAATGCTTTTATTGTAGGGAAGGAGACTTTCTTTTTTTTTTTTTTTCATTTGAATAAGTAGGTGGGTGCTTTTGTTTACACCATTGGAGACTACCTTGTTAGAGGGACAATTGTTTTTCCAAAAAAATGTAATCCAAATATGTATTCATTTTTTACATCTGAAAAGGTGATTTTTTAAAAATGTAAATACAACAAGACAGAGTATTTCAGTAGATAAAATAAAGTCACAGAATTTTTTCTCAATACTATTATTCAGTAGAAAAAAAAACATTTGTTCAGTATTTCTTAACACTTGAAATATTGCATTAAAACTCAAGTTCTGCATACTTATTAGAACATTACTACTAGTGGCTATATTAGTTTCATGGTTATTACCAGTGAAATATTAACAATTAAAAATCTTGTCAGAAAACAACTATACTGCACAACAGCAATGGTCAGGTAATAACAGTATTATTATTATTATTATTATTATTATTATTATTATTAGACCTACAATGATATTAAATCACAAAATTCTCAGCACCTTTCATCCAAGAAAAACTATGCAGCTATTTAAATCTGCAAATTCTCATTATGTAATTATTTCCCTTGAATACAATACTGCTTGCCAGACAATAAGCTCTCAGCAACACAGGCCATACAGAAGGAAAAGGCAGTCCAAATTAAGAGCACATGAACTGTTTATGGTTAAGAGTCCATGCACTTGAGAAATTGGAGTTAATTTAGGCTTGCACCATAACAGAGTGGGTATAGAGCATTTAATGTGTTTCTGTTGTAGTGTTGGAGAACCTAAAAAGAAACATGCATTTGCCCTTCGTGTTTATTTTTTAATTGTCCACGAATTTGTGTGTTTGTGATATTAGACTTAGTACAGTTTGACAGCATTCCAAATTTAAACAATTTAAATAAATGATAAAGAATATTTCGAATTTTATAAATATTTATTGCTCTTATTGTTATATGGACGAATGTTTTAACAAACATCAATGTAAGCGATATTGCGATATAAAGTTTCACCATTTAAAGCACTGGTATCCTAATTTATTGAAAGTATTTAATAGGTAGGCTACATTTCAATGATCAAAACTATAGTGGTTCAATGGCTCATAAAAAAGATAATTAAAACAATAATACATTTTCTCGTCGAATTTCAAACATTATTTGTGGCATTTTGAAAATAAAAAATAAAAACAGCGCTTTCTCTCCAAACCTGTTTGGCATATCATATAGGCTATGGTGATTTTATATTTCTTCAACACAAACACCGTCCGCATTTCCATACATGTCTACATTCTAGGTCGGTTGCCCAGCGAAGTTTGTAGCCTTCGTTCGGTAAATAGCGATATAAAGTGAACAAAACCTTCGTCTGGGAAGAAGAAAATAGAGAGAGAGAGAGAGAAACCTGACTGAAGACAGGAGATTTCACAAAAATAGCAGTGTGAAAATAGTATATAGCAGGCCTACAGTGCAGTTGTGATCTAGTTGAAAAGTATTCTCTTTGTTTCTGTGAAAAACCGCTATAGGTCAGTTATTATGCATTGTTAACAGGACAGTCTAATTTGACTGTTGATTAATACCGTATATATGGGAAGTGATAAGGAGGACAGTTGCGATCGCGTTGGCTGACAATAATTACAGAGCTGCTTACACTTGCAACAATCGAGCGCGAACGCATCCGAATCTGCGTTGCCTTCGGGGGCACAAATAACGGAGGCGGAAAAAAGTCAATTCATTTTTAGAAAAAAAAAAAAAAAAAATTAGAGTGGCACCTGATGATGTCGAGTTTGGCACGCGTTAATTGCTCCACCGCTCCTCTAATTAGGGATTTTCAAATAATTTTATTGCTGCCGTGTTGATGGTGGTGTTGTTTGCTTTACTGCTCATAGAATTGACTCCAGCGTTCGGCGCAGTAGAACGTGACACACAATGTTATTAAGAGTAGTCGTAATGTAGGCTGGTCCTTTTCCAGTATTAGTGAAAACGGAAAAAACCATGCAATTTGAATAATAAGAATTAATAATTAAAACCAGTGCATGCATATTTCTGCTTTATATATATATATGCTTTCGTTTTAGATACATGACTGATAATATTAATGGTCTATTCTGATTAATTAAAGCTAAAATGAAATTCGATCATTTGATCACTGCTAATTAAACAGAACACGTTTTATATACTTAAAACATATTTTTATGTTTTGAAAACAATATTAAATAAGAATGCACCTTTTTGACAATTTAATACTGAATGACAAAAGTGTCAAAATAATGGTTCATTGTTGTCAACTTTGCGTTGTAGAATACAGGCTTTCACTTTGACATTCTACGATAATAATTTATCGTTTGCTTAAATGTTTTCAGAACGGACGTACGACGGCCATTTAAGTTTTGCTGCTGCAGCAATGGCTAAAATGAAAAAGATCATTCACCCGGGGGCCTCAACACAAACACACTTTCATTTGCTTGCAGAAGCAGCTCCCACGGTTCTGTCCATTTCCATTCATTTACAACTGCATGTTTCTTTTATAAATTCTAATCATTTTGCAAATGAGTTACATTTTTTCCCCGTTTTTATTGTGTGTGCGTGTATGTGTTATTTTAAATACCTGGTTTATTTGCGTACAACAATAAGGGAGGCATTGGCGTGGGTCTGCTCCTCTGGTAAATTACTTGTTACCTGCTGGCATTTATTTATATGGCTGTGAGTTATAAAGCTTTGTTATTGCACTGCCTTGGGCGAATTGTTTATGACACCAGTAATGGGAGTAATTGTTATTGTTGAAATTACCTGTCAGTTGGCCAAGCAGCAGCCCTTGTCCCACTGACAAATAGTGACAGGGGAGAGGGTTCCTGTGAGCATCTCTCTGATGGCTTCTGCACTGATAATAAGGACTTCTGGGCCCCTGATAATTCGCCTGTCAATGCCCACTATGGCTGCTGGGGCCCCGCCAAATTATTGTCATTCATTTTGACAAAGACAGCAAAAAACGATCGGTGCAGAAAGAGAATTATCAAAGTAAATCCATTCATTTACACATGCACAACCCCCCCCCCCCCCCCCCCCCACTAGTATCTTTTTTTTTTTTGCCGTTTGGCCTGGAGATTGTCAGCACACCAGACTCAGCCATGTCCATCACAGCACTATAAATTGCACTGTCTTATAGCATTATGCCCAAGGTCCCATCTCAGCGTGTGCATCACTGTGTGTTCAAGTGCATGGGTGGGCGGTTTTGTGTGCGCATCATTTTTTATGTGCTAAATAGATACATTAGCAGATTGGTTATAATTTCAGCTAAAAAATAATAATACAGCTGTATGTTAATTATAAATAAAATTAACTGTGTATTAACAGGCTATGCAGTACATTAACAGAATGCTTTTCTGTATAAACTGTGTGTGTGTGTGTGTGTGTTTTGCACTAGCCTTTATGGATTATGGAAGAGCTCCCACATCTTATCAGGATATCAGGATATCTGAATATGTGATGTCACTACATCACACACAGTACAAGCCACACAAAAGCTGGTGGATTTAAACCAAAGAAATAATACAAATCCAGTCCTTGCGCTTTGCATATTCCAGAATGTAAGTGAGCCACAGAGCATCCCATTGATATTGATTAAGTGGTAATGATAGAAAAAGTACAGTATTAACTACACACAAAAAACATTGACCAAGGATCTGCCAACTCCAAATAAATCTGTTGGCAGTATATTGAATACAACGGACAATCATATAATGATACATTTTATTTATTTATGTGTTTTGAGCAGCTTGGCTTTTCAGTCTACAGAGAACTTAAATGCATCTGAATTTTAAACGCTTATATGTTGGATTTCAAAGGAAAAAGTCATTCGAAAAATAACTCATCTTTAGTTATGTTTCACGGTGAACATTTTTTAATGTTTCACTGTTCATTTTCTCCGCCAGTGCAGCAGGAATTCTTGTTCAGCGTGTTACAAAGCCTGCTCGGATACTATCTATATTTAAATACCTGTGACTCTTGCAGTTGTTAGAAATTAAATTAGCTGTAGACATTTTGAGACTATGAACCTGACTGGGGTCTCTATCTTTCTTCATCTGCTTATACACATTAGGGTGATACTACATGATACCTACACAAAATATTGAAAGACAGCCGTGACTACAGTACTTAGCCCCTAGCCTAGAGCATCACACAGATTGTACAATACTTGATAAATATTAACCTATACATTAAATACACAGATGTATGTCAGTAAAAGTTCAACTGAATGCCAACCTTATAGACAAAGGATTCTGTAGCCTTATCATTCATTTAAATGCATAACATAAATGGTTTCTGTTCTACCAAGTAGAAGATGATCACAATTTTACAGTAAATTATGGTAAATTGCTTTAAATTAACTTTATACTTTTTATATAAGACCTTTTTGGTGGAAATGCACTTTATCTGTAACAATACAAAACATGCGTGGTTTTCAATATATCACCTGTAGTACATGGTTTTCAATATATGCTTTATAGCTGTCATTTTTTATTCAAATGATGCCATTATTACTATGAGAGTTTATCAAGAATACGGAAAATTGGTTATAAACTATGCCATTAATTATAGTTACCATATACAGCAAAGTCAATTGAACCATTTGCATGAAACCTGGACATACACAGACGGGTGGAGATCTGAACTGAGAGAGCCGTTTGAAAAGGGTTAACAGACATTAATGGCATGAATGATTTATACTGCAGAGCTTGGTTCTCGTGATATCATTACTCCACAGGCTCGAGCATATTCTCTCGAGCCCCGTGCAGATAATAAACACTTTCTTAAATTGTTTGATCATCCAGCAGCGTGACGATTTGTACAATTTTATAGCCACAATATTTTTCATTTGATAATTTGCGCATGCGTGCCCAGGATTACACACACGTCCTTATTTTCCATTTGAAAGAAAATGGTCATCACAAAAGATAAAACCGTTATGATACATGGCAGCTAATGCACACGCATGCAGTTGGAATAACTGACTGTAACTTTCACATGCATGTGTGAGTAACAAGCAATGTACAGGAAATAAGCAGGCATGGCTGGGGAGAAAAACAAACACTATGTTCAATCTAACTGCAATTTGCTTTGTTGTTAACTGACAATTTAACAACTGCTACCATTTTCAAGTCATCCGCGGTATTTTTTCGTGACCTACAGTAACCGCAGACCATTTGAACTGCAGGAGTCTAAAAGCAGAAATACTTATTGGAAATTCGTCACTGAAAGAGCTTTGAGATTATTAGCAGCAAGATGGCTGGAATGAGAACTAAGAAGTGCCTGACTTGGATATGCCAACACAGTTAATTCCTTATGCTCATTGCAAACTAATTAAGAAGTACATAGCCATAAACAAATCCCTTCCACATCTACACTTCTATAATAAACACACTCTGTGCATGTGCATATTATAGTAGCCCTCCGTCTGGGTGGGAGTCAAGTGTACAATGGTTTCTCAAACACCACACATAAGCTGTACAGTAAATAAGGGTAGAGGCACTTCACTCGAAATCTTAACATTGCACATATAAAATGATAGTTCTGATGTATTCTGGTAGATTTGTCCCTTTGGTTTCTTGGAGACGGTATCAGTTTCACAGGCTTGTTGTCAGAGGTCTGTGGCAGCAATCAGAGCGGACATGTGGTTCTCATTAGTGGCACAGTTCACCACCGTGTCGTTAGCTTCAGCACAGGACAAGGTGCAAGCCCTGCCATGGGTTATTCAAGAGACTACAGATACTGGCCGGTATGTTAAGCTCACTGCAGTCTGACAGAGCTCACTGCAGCCTGACAGAGCTCACTGCAGTCTGATAGAGCTCACTGCAGTCTGATAGAGCTCACTGCAGCCTGACAGAGCTCACTGCAGTCTGATAGAGCTCACTGCAGTCTGATAGAGCTCACTGCAGTCTGATAGAGCTCACTGCAGTCTGACAGAGCTCACTGCAGTCTGATAGAGCTCACTGCAGTCTGATAGAACTCACTGCAGCCTGATAGAGATCACTGCAGCCTGATAGAGCTCACTGCAGCCTGATAGAGCTCACTGCAGTCTGATAGAGATCACTGCAGCCGTATAGAGCTCACAGTAGCCTGATAGAGATCACTGCAGTCTGATAGAGCTCACTGCAGCCGTATAGAGCTCACTGTAGCCTGATAGAGATCACTGCAGTCTGATAGAGATCACTGCAGCCTGATAGAGCTCACTGCAGCCTGATAGAACTCACTGCAGCCTGATAGAGCTCCCTGCAATCTGGGAAGTAGAGCTCCTACTATGCTGCAGAACAGCACCCACAGAATTAAAAACAGCACCTAACAGAATAAATATCCCACCAACAGAACACTTAAGCACTGTTCTGCACCCTTCTGATTAACTGTCTTGAGTTGCTCTTTTTTATGAAAGTGAATTAAACCAGCAGGGGTTGACATACCCTTTTGTAAATTTAAGCAAGCGCTTCAATCAGTGTCTTATTATGACTATATTACTTTCGTTAAAAAATATAGCTACCCTGAATATTATCTTCATGTTATTTGTGAATCCTCTTTATTAGGGCTGATAGAGAGCGTGTCTGGGTAAACGTGCGGGGTCTGCAGGCTGAGCGGAGTGTGCCGTTAAAGGTTGATTAATACTGGCGCGCGGTGCGGTGAAATTAGAGTGGCTCGCCGGCATGGAAACATAGGGTTTCATCTTTCATCACGTGCTGATACACTTTCACTGCGTCCCTGACTCCTGTGCTGCTTACAGGAACAGGGCCCTGGCAGCAGAACACCTGCGACAGGCACAAGCCCTGCACATCTGCAAACGCCTCTCGCGCGTGACTATTTATGTGCTCGTGTGTTTTTGTTTGAAGATTGAGAGTGTGTGTTTATGTGCACGTGTGTGTGTGTGTGTGTGTGTCAGCATGATTGCCAGAGCTTCAGCCAAGTGTGCTTGCTTACAACAAGTAATTATTTAACCCAGCCCTGGCTCACTGAAGGCTGGGGACTAATCTAGTCCAGTCCAACTGCATCCCTTTCTTCAGCTCTTAAATATAATGGAAAAAAAGATTATTGCCATCATTTAAGTGAGGTCGGGGGGGGGGGGGGGGGGGGGGGTAAAACAGTGGAAGAGCTGAATGTGTCTGGCAAGCCCTCGCTCAGAGCAGGTGTCAGCAGAGGAGCTAATAAACAGACCCGCGCAGAACAAGCTGCCACTTCGCTCCAAATCATCTCTTCTGGCAATGTCCGATCCCCTCGCTCACAGTAATGACACCCCCTCTATGGTCAGCCCCGCAGCCCAGCCAGACTGCTCTCAGACTCACTCCTTCTCCCCTTTCTCTCACTCTCTCTATCTCATGAACATCCACATACACACACGAACACCCTCTCCGTCTTTTCATCCTGCTTTCCTCCCGTTCCATTCATCACTTTACCGTTGTTCCCCTCCCTCATTGCGACCTGCTCTCCCTCCTCTCTCTCTTTCTCTCACTCTCCCTCCTTTTTCCCTCTCACTGTCCTGCTCCTTTGCTCCCTCCCTCTCCCTCTCTCTTTCTCATTTCTTTTGGATGAGAGGAAAGCAGGTTGGACTTATAAGAACCAGATGGACACGGTGTAGAAGTTGTCCAAAGGGCTCTGTGAACGTGGGGAGCTGTCAGGCCCGGGGAGAGGTAGGAATTCTTCAGCAATAAAAGGGGGGATTTATAACCCCTCTACCACAGCGTACGGCCCCGAGAGCCCGCGCCCTGACAAAAGCCCCCATCGCCGCGCGCGCAGGCCCAGTCCGGCGCACTCTGGCAGACCGGAATAGACCCCCACTCTTCTGCCAAGCTAGGGAAGGCCACCAGAACAGATCCCCACTCCTCCGCCAGGCTAGGGAAGGCCACCAGAATAGATACCCACTCTTCCACCAGGCTAGGGAAGGCCACCAGAATAGATCCCCACTCCTCCGCCAGGCTAGGGAAGGCCCCCAGAATAGACCCCCACTCCTCTGCCAGGCTAGGGAAGGCCACCAGAATAGATACCCACTCTTCCACCAGGCTAGGGAAGGCCACCAGAATAGATCCCCACTCCTCCGCCAGGCTAGGGAAGGCCACCAGAAGAGATCCCCTCCTCCTCCGCCAGGCTAGTAAAGGCCACGCAGGGCGGCGCGTAAGAGCTAAAGGCTCGACGTCCCCTACTGAGGCAAATGAACCTGCTAAAATAGCTGCTTTTTCACAATGGCTGTGTAATTGAAACCAGAAAGTGGAGGATTTGATAAATTGCTTGACCCTGCAGGAATGTGAAGGTTATAAATTTTCGTAGCAATGGCTTTTGAGTGCATGTGTGTGAGTGCATGTGTGTGTGTGTGTGCATTTCTGCTGACAAATGTGTGTCCATGTTTATGTGTGTCTGTGTGTTTCTTTAATAATTTATTTTTGTTGTTATTCATAATTAGTAATTATTCACAGTAGTAATTCTGTGTTGCAGCACACATGCCAGTCCTATACATGGGAAAGCCACACAGCACTTACTGTACTGTGTCTGAGATCACATCGACAGTAAATCTCCAGCAAAACAAGTATTTCCCTGCATGTACATGCTGGTTTACATTAAGGAGTAAATCTGCAGAATTCACCTCTTGAAATGCATGAGATGCATTTTGATAGTTCACACACACGCGTGCACACACACACACACACACAGGCACGCACATACACACACACTTTGGGGGTGGTGTGCATTACAAGGGTAGTCATAAATAACACTCCACACCCCTCATCCCCAAACCAGCAATGCTGTCGGAAAGAAAAAGGGGTTCAATAAATTTCATAAATATAATGCATGTCTACAAATTTCATAATGACCTGCTGTAACAATGACAACGCTAAACGACAGCTAGTACCTCAGGAACTGATAGCTCATATCTCATCTTGAATTGCGCCGAAATCAAATGCCTTAACCTCAACTACCTGTACTGTTCTTGACGTTTAGCAGTAACATATTAGCTTCCAGCTCTTTCGAAGCAAGGGGCATAAGGCAATACACGTATCGCAAGTGCGAAGCGCAGGATAGGCTGAGCCGGGGCGAGGGAGAGAGGCTCGGAGCTGAGTAAACAGAGCCAGCAGCAGGATTTATGGTGTTTTCTGCGGCTGAAACGACCGGCCTGCACATTCTCACATGTACAACTGCTCCTCACAGCTTCTCCATCATGGAACCTTCGCTGGCTTGGGTTGTTGCAAAGGGATTACTTGTACCACAGTGGTGTATATATATATATATATATATATATATATATATATATACATATATATATTTTTTTTTTTTTTCTTGAATGAAGAAATGAAGTAGGCATGACCCCCCACCCCCAGTTACCCTGGTATGAATCTTTTTTTTTTAATTACGTGCGTCCTTTTTAACTGCCTCCTGCAATTGAAGTTTAACAGTTAAAAGGCCCGAGTTGCCCGTATGAATCTGGCACTTCATTTATACAGCTCGGCCGCTCACTTGTTGACAGTTCTTACCTGTGCCCTGACGAGGCCACAGCCCCAGGATAAAATGAGCTCCATTTTGGACAGACACATAAATATTTCCCCTTCTATTTTCCAAAATAGCTTTTAATCTAACAAGTTTTATGACCCTAATATTAAGTACATATGTTTTACAAAAGACCGTGTCCTCCAACTCACCCCTGGTTTTTTATGCTTTTCTACCACATAGAAGCAGGAGGGGGGAAAAAAACTGTGTGGGTTTAAGCATGACTCCCACCAGTCACCCCCCTGCCCGGCCTCTCCCTGGGACAGCTGTGGCAGGGGACTGTTTGCCCCTCCTCCCTCCCTGCCCTGCACCCCAGCCTGCTCTGCGCTCCCACAGGACTGTGACTCAGCCCCCTTCCTCACTCCACCGAAGAGATTTGGCAATGTGGAGGTACCCAGCAGGATACAGTAAAGAGCTCAGTGCTGCAGCACAGTACTGTGTGTGTGCGTGTGTGTGAGTAAGTGAGCCTGTGTGTGTGTGTGTGTGTGTCAGTGTGTGCATGTGGTTGGTGTCTGTGTGTGTGTGTGTGCGCATGTGTGTGTGTGAGTAGTGTGTATGTGTGTGTGTGTGCGCGCGTGTGTGTGTGTGAGTAGTGTGTATGTGTGTGTGTGTGTGCGCACGTGTGTGTGTGTGTGTGAGTAGTGTGTATGGGTGTGTGTGAGTAGTGTGTATGTGTGTGAGTAGTGTGTATGGGTGTGTGTGAGTAGTGTGTATGTGTGTATTCATTGCTTGAATAATTGTATCATTGTTACGCTGCCCTTTCAACCATTATTCATTTATACTCAACAATTTTCTAATAACTGTCATGCAAACACATACTTGTTACAAAACACTGAAATAAAACATTTTAAACTGAACATGGAAGATGTACTGTATGTGTGTTCCCCTGTTCTGTGACTGTTGGGCAGCAGTATAGCGAGTGAGTGGGAGTCAATCCATTGTTCTACATTTCTGAACAGATAGGGGGAGGGGACAAAGACACTTAAGATACATGTCACCAAGATACATGCTTATAGTCTTTGTCTGCCCCAGGGGAAAATGACACCAAGTACAGCTCTCCGTTAGGACTGAGTGCGTTTGCGTTCTGCTCACATGTGTTTTTCATGGACAAAACAGCTCAGGTCTTATCATTTCCTCACAAAGCATCTCAAATTGCCCTGTGTTAAAAAGAACTTTAATCTCTTCCCTTAATCTGAAAACATCAATCACGCAGAAAGCGAAGGGTACACTTTTTTGTTCCACTTGGGATTCCGTTTGAATTCATGTTTGGTTTGGGGCTTGTTAATCCTAAAAGGTGACATTATCAATGACGCAAATCCAGGTGCTTTCTCATCTTGGATGCCTCCTTCCCCTACTCTTTTCAGTAAGTAAACTCTCCACAGATATCAGCACACTGTCACTTGAATTCCAAACCATGAAGAACAGTACAAGTGTCCACTGCAGCCAGACAACTGTACCGTCCCATGGAATTAACATCTGATTTTAGAGTGTTGACAATTGCCATGGATGATGCAGGAAGCCAGAGCTTTAAGCCTGATTAACTCCTCAGAAGGACTGAACAGTGTAAACAGGAAGAAGTTGGCATGGAAACAGACCTTTCTCTCTGGTCTGGTTTTGTTTTAGCGTTGTGAACCATCAGGTTCTACCACCACTCAAGACCATGCCAGACTATGTGAAGTACAGGGATGTACATTTTCATTCACAATGGATTCTTTCAGTGCTCAGAGTAAGCGAAAGTAAAATAGTTGGCCATTTATGTATCAGTGTTTTCAGGATTAAGTGTGCTTACCTTCCTCAGCACACTTGCCATATACTGTGTGTTTCCTCCAGTAATAAAAAAAAACTTATTTTAATCATGAATACTACTATTACTAATATAAATAATAATACCATTAACACTACCAATTATAAAAATGAGAAATGCCGAGAAATTGTGTCCACCAATGTCCTAACCCTTCACAAACACACACACACACACACACACACACACACACATATATATATATATATATACACATTCTTTGTTGGAAATATCAGGAATCATTTCTTACTTGTCCTTAAATACTGTTTTGCTACTGCAGTCATGGGCACAGCACAGTATTCATAACGGCATGTTATATAAATAAAAGGCAGTTGATTGGCAGACATAAACATTGCCCTCGGCATAGCTCAGTTTAACATCCAGCCACAATTCATCTTCAAACCTTGTTGCTGTAAGTGAAAAATCAAGGTCTACTGGATAGTAGTCAGGGATACAGGGGCAACTCAGCAGTAAGTGTGCAATGGGGGTGGGGGGGGATGCGTCTGCCCCCTTCATTCCACTTCCTGGTCTGAACTCTCCCAGGCAGTTCCAATCACTTCCTGTACTATTTATTAAAAGCAAACATACAGTACAGGAAGTACTGTTGAAGCTGTCTAATTATCTCATCAAAGCTGCTAACAGAAATTCACAACTCTAAAATATCCACATGTCCAAACAACAAGCATTATTATGGGAAACCTGTTTATTTCTGAACTGAAACATGGTTATTATTATTTTTTGCATAAATTGAGGTTCATTCTTTTGCACATGTATATATTATTGCCAAGGTAAAATTGTATATTAAAGAACATATTTCACAATGTTTTCATAATTCAGTATACAAAATGTAGGCATTTTTAACTTTGATTTATTTCACATCATGAACATGAACATCAAGTAGCAGTCATTATATAGTGCATGATATATATCTTTCCTAGATATTTACATGTTAATGTACATTAACATGCAGCCCCACATACTTATCTTCCATATTTACATGTAAATAACAATTTTTATTTTATTTTGGATCTGGTACTCATAGCATTTTGAGAGTACAATTAAATAAACCTGATTTTTGATTTGGTGTCCCTTAAAGTAATGATTTGGCTTTATTAATGACAATGTCTAATGGCGATTAAGCTGTACTGCATTCAATAAATGTTAAAGTAATAAGATTAAATCCCTAGAAATACTGAGAAAAGCAATTTTGTGTTTTTAGAAAACTGCAGGCAAATGCTAATTCAGAACTGTCCAGGTGAAATAATGTCCATCATCAATCATGAATATTGGATAATGCAGATTAAAAATTGGACAAAGATAGCATTCGCCCTTTTGTGAGAGGGTGGGTGGATTTGCAGCAGGTCATAGCTGCTTCTAATGCAGAACATACTGCGCTGCTCTACTCCATCTGAAGCCTACTGCATCCTCAGAGGAAAGGATCTTTTTTTTTTTTTTTTTTACACCAGTCAGGTGACCACTCAGGTTACTCACTCCTTTTAGTGGTTATTATTTACCCTGAAATGGTGTTTCTGTCATTGACATCCCATTTAGTGCAGGTGACCTTGCTTATACAATCACTAATAAATTAAAAGGTGTTTTAGTGGATAACGCTAGCACTCTTGAACTTAATCCATCATCCAGGTGCTAACAATAGCCCTGTCTCAGCTGTTCTTCTCAAACTGCTAAAAGCATTTCATGTTAAATGTGGGCTCTTTATAACTGGAGTTCACTGCTTTACCAGATGGATCTGTTTCCTTTACATGTAAGCGGGTCAGGATTTATTCTTCATAAACAATTACCATGTGCCACCCTGATGATGATCTAGCATCATTGAAATAGCAAAAGTGGAGAAAAAAATGTAGGGGGCATTGCCTTTTGAGCTCTTCCTCGCTGCAGCATTTTCTTTCTGACAGATTTATTCCTCATCTGCATTACTAAGAACATTAATATACTGTAGCAGTGGGACATTGTAACACCATGTACACATTTATTTTTTTCTCCTCTCACAGTTAATGTGGTGAGACCTCGGGAGAAGACTCGCAGGTAACAGGACATACTGAATCATCGAAGGCCGACTGACTGTCTGTCTGTCAATCGGTCTTCCAAAGCCTAACCCCGTTTGCCTTCCACCCCTGTCATTTCTGCATAAAGCTTTCTCTGCTTCACCATGGACATAGGCCGGCATCATTAATGTTGTCTCTACTTGTATGAGACAGTTGTGCTTTGCTGTTATTGTTCATTAGACCTTGTTCTCAATTAACTTACCTAGTTACAGAATGGTTCAATCAATAAATAAATAAGTTTGTTTTCTGAAATACTGCACATACCCATTACCCTAAAATACATTTCTGCTATATACATTTTGGTGTCCCAGCAATAGAAATATTCTAAAATTATTTAAAAGCAGAAAAAAATCATGTTCCTTTTATTTTTGTATATACTGTTTTTTGACCAAAAATAAAAATAGTTGTATGTGCAGATTATATTTCCTATATAAATAAAGGTGCTTCAGGCCTAGTTGAACAGGAAATGTAAAATACAGGAACACTTCTTTTGTCCTGGTAGTGTCTGGATATTACTTGGCTTTCACCAGCATGATTAGCTGCCATAATATTGTGATAATCATGTGGGATGGTTTAAATTAAGTTAACAGCATGTAACTATAGCCATCAGTCTGGAGAACTCTGGCAAGAGAGGAAGCTGCACTTGTGGCAAGCTCAGAAATATTTATCCCAAAATCTACTCCAAAACAGTTGTCCGCAGACATAAAACAGGAGAGCCAAGTGACTCTCCTTCATGTTTGGTTTAAAATAGCAAGTGGCCATCAGGCTCCCTACTGTTTTACTTCACGAGGGAAACGTCTTCATCAGGGTAAGTATTATTCCAAAAACTAGGCTTCCTGAACAGAATGCTCCCATGTGCTCAATCAGCCTGCTCAGACCCATGGACTACATTGCTTCTTATAAACTGTCTATGGACCATAAATTCCAAAGCAGAAGGCTTCCTGCTGAACAACACGAGCCTGCAGAGAATCCAGACTGTTCAGCTCCTTTTCCTCTCCACAGCCCACATTTTTCCCCAGTAAATTCCACTGAACCCTACACCTTAGCCTTAGAATTACAAACAGCATGAACTCACTGCTGCTGTTCCCAAATAAACACAAATAACTGACCGCATGCTCTCCTAATTCCCAAAATAGGGATTTTCCTCATTGTCTCTTACGTTGTTTTGCGTGTGCAGTCTGATTGCTGCATCTTTCAGAATATTAAAATGTGCAAGAGCACGACCCTGTCCGTCCGAAGCGTCTGTCTCGCGGTGGACAGCCTTGTGTTTGACTTTCGGTCATCCTGTCAAGAGCCGGCCCCAGTTCTGCCCCGTCGAGCCACGCCTAAGTATTCACAACGTGTTTGGCTTGAATAAACAGTTCCGCTCATATAAACCCATGTTAGCCTGTGACATGGACCGGAGCTGACAGGCTGGCAGGAATTTCACAAATACAGGAGAACCCTGGAGAGAGGTTAAATGCTCCTGCTGGCTTTTCAGAGAACAGAGTATTCTCAAGCCACCCAAAGTTTATCTGAGAGAAACAGAGGGGAGGACTGCAGAGGAAGAGATAGTACAGAGCCTGGCTCTGCTGGAGGAATACTGCTATATTCTGGCCCTGGTGAATATGAAACAAAGTTTTAAAAAAAGCATACTTTAAATACAAAACGCATCTCAAGGGGCAAACCCAAGATTTTCACAAGGAAATAAAACATACACACATACAGCCAGTATATTAGCATATACCTAGCTGGGACTGAAAATAAGTTGAACGTCCAAGTATAAAGAGCTTTTTTAAACTGTAAAAATGAACAGCAAAGCTGTTCCTCACAACTGCAGGTTACGCCTGATATCTGAGAACCTGCATGTTTGAGTCTCAGCTGTCACTAGCTGGCTATGACTGGGATTCTCCAGCAATGTGACATAAAGATATTCAATTTCCTGGGTTACTGCCAGATAAGCCACACAAGCAATCATGCAGTATTTGGCCACAAGCTACCAGTTGTCATCTCTCTTTCGATCAGCACTAACCTTCCTACAGAGCTGGGTAGAAGTGTGGAAACGGTCACAGGCTTGAAGGCGAGAGAAATAGAGGAGTGTGCCAGTGCTCTTTCTGTGGGTGCGTTGGTATAGCAGCTATTCCAGTAGCAAACTGAAGAGCCAAAAGGGGGGAAATTACAGGAATATCTGGTTGCTGTGGGTAGAGCAGCTAACCTTACCTCGAAGTCTACAAGGCAGGACAATGCTGAACTTCTTCAGAAGATAAAATACAGGAAACTCTGATATAAAGTGATTCCCAACAACTGACAAAAATGTATTCATAATTCCCTGATGTAGAAATATTTCCCATCCTCCTTTGAGAGGAAGAGGAGTACTGTACTGGTGGCCTAGTCTCAGGTAACTTGCCACGTACTCCGGGAATATTATTTTCAGTATATGTATTGGTTCATTACATGTTATACAATTATTTGTAAAAAAATTAATTTTATTTTCAGTAATGAGTTGCAGTTATTTTAATCTTGCACACCACTGTGTTTCCATCACTTGTGCAGAGAGAGAGAGAGAGAGAGAGAGAGAGAGAGAGAGAGAGAGAGAGAGAGAGAGAGAGAGAGAGAGAGAGAGATTTCCATTTCGCAGAACCAATTCTTTTGTGTGGACATAAAAAAGTGAACAGGGTATTTCAACAGGTTTTTCTTCCATTCGTATGGATGTACAGTCTTATAGAAGATTAGAGAAACGAAACATACGAGGGAAAAAAACATGCACTGAGTAATAGTTTAAAGTATCTGGAAAATGTAGCCTCTCTGATTACGTTTAGACAATTCCCAGTCCCACAAGCCTACCGCTGAAACCTTCCACTTGCGTTGACAAAACAGAACCGCATTCCTAACAATGCACAGGAAAGTCGCTGTATGCTTAATAAGCTGCTAGCAGCAGCATGGAGGTTTAAAAAAACTGCTAAAATTGACAAGGTGAGACCGCATCTTGCTGACATTTTTTCACCAGTCAGTGTTGTGCGGTAGAAGAACATTAATTTGAAACCTAATAAATATGCGCTGCGTGTGCGGGATCTGACTACAGCTCTGAATCTGTGTTATGGGCACTGAAATATTTAATTGTACTGAGCGTGCTGTTCGTGTAATTAAACTAAGTTATTTCGTTAAAGATTTCTATATAAACACAGACTATCCGTTGCGAGAATGTTACCCATCTAAAATAAGGTTGAGGGGAAGAAATACAGTAAACACCCTCGAGAGAATTCTAAGCTTTTCTTTGGATTGTGACAAATTATGAAACGAGAAATCGTGACGGATTTGATATTTTCTCAATTTGTCTGCTCTCTTTGGACCTAAAACATTATAAAAATGTGTGATTCGCCTGTGAATTCTGAATAAGCGGAGGGGCGACAGGGAAGCCTCCTGTTGATCTTTCCAAGCCCACATTTTTTTAGTTTGTCCAAGAGCTACATGCCGTTAAAGTAGGCTACCTGCAAAACGCACTACTTTATACATACAATTTGAATAAAATTGCCAGTTAGGATGCTATTACCTATGCTCCTACCTTTAACGATTTTCTTACTCCTGGCACATACATGTATCAACCTCATTTTATTTAAGCACTTTCCCATAATAAGCACAAATTAACATTACACTTCATTAACTATAATTAGGCTATTTAAGGAAAAAATCATCCTCGATGTAGGCTACGTGATGTTGAAATTGATTTCTTCGATTTAATGACTGAGATGGCAGTAGCCTGGCCTAACGTACAAAATCTACTAATTTACAGTGCATGTAAAATCGGAATTTAAAAAAAAGAAAAGATTCGTTCTGTTTGTGCTTGTTTTACTGCTCGTGAAACAATTATTTCGCCTAAGAGTTCGAATGTATCTCGCTTCGTGTTTAGGTGTCCATGTAGCTACACTTAGTGGTCACTTTATTAGGCAGAGCTGTGCATTAAGGCAAACAGTCTGCTCCTTCAAACAGTAAATCATGCGACTGTTACTCAATATATAAAGTATACAAACATGGTGAAGAGGTTTAGTTATTAGACCAAATATTAGAATGGGCAGGACGCGTGATCTAAGCGACGTTGACCATGGTACGATTGTTGGAGATGTGGTAGCTAGTACAGCATCTAAGAAACAGCTGCCTATGGGATTTTCACGCAATGCAGTTAGGCTACTAGAGTTTATAGAGAATGGTGCGATAAACCAAAACATCCGGTAAGCGGCAGTTCTGTAGGTGAAAACGCCGTGTTAATTGGAGAGTTCAGATGAGAATGAGCAGACTCGTTCAATCCAACAAAAGGCCACAAATGCTCAAATAGCGGCTGTTTACAGTACAACAGTGGTGTGCACAAGGGCATCACTGAACATACAACGCGTAGAACATTCAAGCAGATGGGCGACGACAGCAGAAGGTTATGTCGGGTTCCACTCCTATGAGCTAAGATCTTGAAGATGAGCCTACAGTGGTCGTGCTCACCAAAACTGGACGGCTGGAGATTGGGAAAACGTCGCCTGGTCTGACCAAGCTTCAGCTGCTACATGCAGACGGTAGGGTTAGAATTTGGTCCATCCATTGATCCATCCCGCCTTGTGTCAACAGTGCAGGCTGCTGCTAGTGGTGTAATGGTGTGGGGAATGTTCTCTTGGCACACATTAGGCCTCTTAATATGAACTGAACATCATTTGAATGGCACAGCACACCTAATCGTTGTTGCTGACCATGTGCATTACTTTATGGCCACAGTCTACCCATTTTCAAATTGATACTTCCAGAAGGATAATGCGCCAGGTCACAAAGCACACATCATCTCAAGCTGGTTCCACGAACATAACAGTGATTCCACTTTCCTGCAACGGATTTCCTGTTCTATCCGATAGAGCGTCTTTCGGACGAGATGGACGGGAGGTTCGCAACATGACTGTAGGCTAACCAACGTCTGGCCGAAAAATCTGCAGGAACTGCTTGATGCTATCGTATCGACTCAGCACGGGCCAAAATCCCATAGGAATTTTCAGCACCTTGAATTCGGGCTCTTCTGGAAGCAAAATGGGCTCCAACTCGGAACTATAGGCGTAGCTAATGAAGTGATCAATGATTGTAGGAGCGAAATAGCCGATGTTGAAATGAGTAAAGGCACGTGAGAAGCAATCACACAGGTCTACAGTTACCTCAAAATAAATAAATGAATACAAGTGACTTAAAGTTGGAGTTTATTGCTATTCTGCTGCGTGACCTTGGAATTTGTGATTCTGTGTCTTGTCTCAGCTTGCAGTAGCCTACGGTTTGCGTGTTTACCTTAGGCAAAATACCAGCATTTTGCTGATCGTGTAATTCACGTGCCAATACAATTCTATAAAACAAAAACGCATAAAAACAAGCTATCACTGCATTTTTGGATATACATTTCTTGCATAGATATATAAATTATAGCCTAAGCTTCATCATACTTATGCAATAGTTAGGTTAAAACGTAACGACATGCATTAGTCACACAATGTAGCCTATTTATGTGGGGTTGACTCCGTTTTCTCCTTGTGAGATGGCAAAAAAACCTTTTGTTTTATTCATATTTACTTATTTTTATTTGTATTTACATATATTTATTTAACACTTTATGAAGAAATCAAACCCTTGAACATTATATTGTTCTTTTATATACATAAATGAGCATAGGATCTTTTGCAAAGAATATCAACATTCTACTAGGCCTATATAATTTCAAGCCGAACATACTGTGCAAATTATTATTTCATTCCTATGTGGGACTCATCCCTAAATGAAAAACAGTTCTTAAACAAATTCTCAACGGGTGTCTCCACCACAACAAAAAACTCAACAACCACATTGCATGTTTGTGTGCGCATGTTGCCCTGAAAATTATATTCAGTCACGTGAAGTGAATTATAAACCAACGGGGTGCGTCGTTATCCCCGCGTGCGCAGGTGTGATTGTTACATACCTGAAGTCGGCGTTACTCGAAGTGACTGTATATCCTTTTCATACATGCATTATAAACAAAGAAGCTAATAGTATATACTGCCACTGCAAGAGGTAGACTACCTAAACACGAATGTTCACACGAATCTTGTAGTAGAGAAAAAACGACGAATAAACCGATCTGTTTATAATACATTTGATATGAACAGAACTATGAAGAAACTAATAAAAACGTTATAAAACGTTGGATTGACTTGCGATTTTAGACAATTGCCTGTGTCATATCTGAACTTTTAATTACTTAAAGTGCTCAAAACAAATTCCGAAATAAATATGTGATGCATATGTGAATTTGCAGCATATGAGGATACATAAAAACACAATGTAATAAAATAGCGTTATAAAAACAAGACACGTACAAATTGGAAGGCGAAAACAAAACATCCCATCATTCTTGCCATTCGAATGACTACATCCGATCAGCTTAGCTTCGTTTGGTTTGTCATATAATTTCGTATTGTCCTTTAAAAGCATCAGTCTTAAATATAAATAAACATGCAATATACTTATTTATAGCCTAGGCTAATCTACATGCCCTATTAGTAATATCTTACGAGCAAGGAATCTCAACAATATACTGCATTTGGACACGATGTGACAAAATATTCAAAAAGATTGATATCTGATTTTACTTTTCAGCAATAACATGTAGTCTACATCAATGGCACATACGCAAGCGCGAGTACACACATCACCATAAAAGGCATGCAAGCTATAATTTTGCTGATGAGACTGCGGTAATCCTAGGGCTCGTGTCTCAGTTTCCCACAATAGACGAGAATACGGGCATGTTGTGCTGCAGTATTGTTTTCAGTTGCATCACAGTTCACTGTCAGGTGCTGTCACGTGGCGCTCCACGATCAAAGAAGCTCGTAAGAACATAAGTGGTTATTGTACGGCTGAAACGTAATACTTCATAACAAGAGACGGAAAGACGGGAGACGACGCTGACTGCGTTTTGGCAATTTCCAGGACTGCTGGTATTACCGCAGAGAGCAGGTGGGGGTCGGTGTGCGCGCACAGGGCGTCTCATTAAAGCCTAACACGATGGCTATTATTGGATCGGATCTCATCAGGTGAGCAGAGGAGCAGAGTTGCCGTACTCTCTGCTGACACCTGAGGCAACCCAGCTAACTCTGACCTTGGCAATCCCCAGCAAAGGTGGCCTTCAATTCATCCGCGTTGTCCAGCCATGCAATATAGGAGGACATAGAGACATAAAAATTTTTTCAAAGAGAGGTGGTATCAGACAGATAGAGTGGGAGAGAGAAAAACAGAGAGGGGGGCATGACGACAGGTACAAGCAAAAGCAAACCAGGTGCTGACAGAAAAATCTTATGTTGAGAGGGAAACATCACTGAACAGTATTGCGTCACAACCCGTGGATTGTGCGCATTGTTGGCTTCTTGGAAATAAAATTACCTGTACTGTAAATTTTTGTGATATATATCTATATATCAAACAGACGACAGACACAGACACACAGTCATCTTGCTGATGATTATTTTATTTTTAAAAATGGGGCAGGAATCAGGGATCAGCTAGGCAAAGAAGTTTACATATTTAAAATCGCAGTCCATTTTCCCTCCAGAGGTTAAATGTGTGTCATATTTCGCGGGTGAACGAAATTCCATGTCCTAACCGGCCAGCCATCGCTAACCAGCCAGCATGCATATTTCCCCAACCTGGCCACTATGCATCAATAATTGTTGACAGAAGCCCAACGGCACCACAGTGTAGCTGCAAGTTACAGAGATGGAACCATAGACTTCTCGACCTGCCTTGCCGAAGACTTCATGTATTTGTTCAATGGACCATTTTACGTCATTGTTTTGTTTAAATTCAGCGATATAGACTCAGCACTATGAAATAGCATTTTACTAGTTTAGACTTGCGTTTTTGTGTTCAAATTCATAATACAACTTCAGCAAAAATGGGGAAAAAAACAATATTGACAAGAATATTCATATGAAGTTTAAATATTACATATTGCGTTCGAATTTTCTCGTTCTTCCTCTCAGTTTTATTTTCCTTTAAGTTATTTGAAGTAATGTCGTGACGTAAGAGCAGATATTTCACCTTGCAACGCCTATTAAAGTTTTATATAATTCATACAACAATGTGTTTTAATAAAACAAAACGGGCTAATACCTACCATACCGAGTGACATACACAATATAGTTCAATTGCAGTCCTTTTTTTAATTCAATTTGAATCATTTCTATGTATTTCTATAGATGGGGGTCAAAAATTTCGTAGTTCTGTGATTTGTTTTGAGACATTATATTTAAAAAAATAGTTATAGAACATTTTGTACAAAATTCATATGTAATAATTCAACTGGATTTTTTTAGGAATATTATAACCAATAATATTATCCTTAAATAGGCTACACGATCAATCTAGGCTGCTTGACGTGATTAGTAGGCTACACATATTACAATACTTTAAATTAACAGCACCGCGGAGAACACGCGTATCCTTGTCCTCACCATAATCAAAAAGATGTAGTTAAGATTTCAATCAGTCTTTTTCACGTGACCACGAATTTACTATTAATAGGCTGCTGACTATTTCTGCTCTCAAGCACTAAAATACCTTCCTCTTCAAATCTACTACTTAGCGCACGTGTGTGTTTGCGTGTGTCTATCCTAAATAAGGCCATGTAATCAATAATGCGCGCCGTAGAAATTGGTTCTACTCAAGTAACAACTTGCTGATTTTAATTTTGGCAGCTACGTAACACGGTAACTCAGCATATTCGAGTCCAAAAGACATCACATGTACTCTATCGTGGAGCAAAGTCCAGTCGAGTTGAGTTAACACTAAATATTTTACTGTGAACGCATCGTAAGCTCAGAGTTTGATGTGGCCGTTATATACCAGTTCAGGGTGGATAAAAATGTGAAATACTATATTGTGACTTAATTTCCATGAATCACAGCTACCCGCTCAAACGTATGCAGCGTTCACTATTTTTCAGACTGACTACATGGCCATTTCGCATTTTTGTGGAGGATTTTCAAGCGGAAGCATACCTTTTCTGCCTTCTAATATGCCTGACAGGATACTATATGCGGCTGGAGTCAAACCATGTTTTTCATGTAGGCTATACGTGCACAGGATAATACAAAATAAATGAGCATTGCTTTTCTAAATAGTCATTTATTAAACAAAATTCAGTGCAACAACAAGCTGCAACACCTATTGAAAAGCAGAAATGTCACTGCGCAAAGCTGTTCGGTTTATTATTTTTCAGAATTAAAGATAATGATTTATTTGACGCAAACTATTTCATTTTCTTTCCGAATGTCCTCTCCCCTTATTTGTGTCATTTATTATGGCAAGAGGTTATCCAAATTGAATGTATTCGCCTCTCTGTCAATCGGGACCAGATCCAATCTTCCTGTAGTACAGTGCAAAAGATAATGAGCGCTTGTTGTATTAAATGAACAAACAGCGCCCGGGCATCTCCTGACCCCGGAATGCACGGCTAGGTTCCATTGATCATCCCCCCTTATGAGATAATGCAATTACAAACATCAATAAGAAGCTGCGAGGGGGATCATTATGTGGTGACAGTGATAAATGATGGTGCAGAAAATAGCCTGGTTTTCTCTAACAATCCTCGAGCCCAGGGGCTTTGGGGGCTGAGCTTAGTCACCAAGGAAACAGATGCCATCCAAAATGGCACTAATGCAGTACTGAACAGTCCTGCTCTTTTTCCCTTTTCACTCCTCTTCTCTTTTTCTGCAGACTTTTCTCTCCTCCTTTGTTTCAGTAGGCCTACCAGCTGTCACACATGACCTTTTAAAAGTCTACATTTCTGCGCTCAAACCACAACACAGCAGTCACACGGCACTATTATTTTAGCCTTCACGTTTTTCTACCTTAATGATTTGATTCGGTATTTATTTTCGAGTGTTGATAAAGCGTTTATTTTTATTTTAGTAAAAATATTAAAGACATCGTGATCGCAAGTTTGCCTTCGAGCTATTTGAAATATTTTTTCAAAACAATAATTAAGCTGTAGTCATTTTCGGGATGAGGGTAATTAATATTTTCACTGAGCAATTAAATAATTTAACCTTCCATTTTAGCATAGGCTATGTATCACTGTGAGATTATGCAGTGGCCTATGGGTTATTGAGAAGTTTTGTTAATTGAAATGAGTGAACAACTGATATGTGTGGAATAAACACCTTGACGTTTGAAGCTGAAATAGAATTCAAAGCTTCCAAGAAAACGCAAGCAGGTATAGCAAAACTAGAGCGGTCAATTCAACTCTGAGAGAGTTAAAATGTTCATTAATTTGAACTCTTCCGGGGTGGTACCACCATTCGTCATTTTGTAATGTTGGATAATTCTGTTGAACCTTACCACTTCCCAATAGTTTTGGAATTCATTAAAAAATAATTACCCCTTTAGAGAGAACCTCAGTTTTATATTTTGTCAATTTAGTTCCATTTACGTCGTCACCAGCACATTGATACTGGACCATATATTTTTTATTTTATTAACCTGATGCACTAACTATACGTTATTTCACATCAAGGAAGTGATTTTATTCTATAGAAAACGTTTTTAAATTAGAAAATTAGAAAGAAATACAAGAACTGTTCTGCAATAAATTATTAATTCCAATGTAAAAACGATTTCGTTCTTTTCTCATCTATAATTAAATGGGCCCGTAAGATATCAGCATTGAATTATTCGAAAAGAACGATTAAAGATCTGAACAAAAAAGACTTTCACCACACCTTTTGTAGGCGATATGAAAGTCGTTTATTAGTATAATACACAGTTACTTGGCATAAAATTCAATCTGAGTTTTGTTTTGTAGTTTGTTCTGATATCAGAAATAAATTAAAGGCGTTTCTTTATGTTAATGGTAAAGAACATTGCAGACTCAATTCCCAGGCTTGGTGTCCTTGTTATTTTACTTATACATATTTATATGTAACAGACATTCAGAGATGTCAAAGGACATGTTTTGTCCAATTTTGTTATCCTCATACTGTTATACTTACAAATGTTTACATATTACACTTTTTGTAAAATTTGTGTTTATTATTTCTATAGTCTTTTAATTTGCTTATTTTCATTAAAGGATATTTGATAATTAACATTCTGCGTTGAGACTATCCTCACATAATATGTTACAGTAATTACAATACCAGTATAATAAAGACCCTGTACGTGAAGTCATATTCATGTGTACCCTTTGGCTAAATAACTTTAATTCGGTGAAAAAAATTGCTCATAAATGTCCATACATGATGATGCAGATATCTGTTGGAGGAGAGCTGTAATATCCATTCTGTGCTTCCAGCACATCCACACAGCTGATATGAAGCAATCTGTATCAATATCTTCTGTCATACCAATGGGAATTTTCCCCAAGCCATCAATCATGTCAGGGTTTTATGAATACAGTCCAATGAGCATCCAAGCATGTCAAACTATGTAGATTCACTTTGATTCATCGTAGTGTGATGTTAAATGCACCCAACCCTGCTCTCATATGCATAATCAGGTTATAGAAATTGCCCAAAGATGAAACATAGCCATATAATTAATGTTTGGAGTGCAAGAATCATATCTCACAAGTTAATTTGCCTACTTTTCTTTCTTTTAATTTAAAAGATAATGTTTTACTTGGGCTTCCTCTTTGTCTTGAAAGATTTTGCACATTTTCCACCATTTTCAGTCCAAGAAGTGAGTGCAAAAATGGTCCAAGCATTCACAAGCCACTGCGAATACACATATGGGGCATTTTTAATCCTATTTCATAGTATCATGCTTTATTAGAAAAGCACTTCATTTGAGTCTTTCTTTGTTTGAAGTCAAAATAAGCAACTTTCACATCAATGCAACACCAAACCTATACTCCTGGAGAATGGCGTATTACACACAATAATATATTGATGGGATTCAGCAACTCTTTAACTAAACTCTGAAGTTTCTTTTGTTTTGTCAATTAAAAGGTGGGTCACAGTCTAGGACAGGTGACCTCCTATTTCTCTTTAAACATATCTAGTGTTTGAGTTTGTGTGAGTCCAGTGTGGTCATCACTGAACAATATTCTCTCGCTTTCTCACACACGCACACAGACACGCATACACAGTAAATATGTACATAAATATGCATACATTTGCCGCACGCATATATAAACATATAAACCACTAGTGCTCACCCACTGTTATGCCCCACTGTATTCATACTGCCCATATGATGAGGTGGGGGCTGGAAAACCAAATCACTCAGTAACTGATTGAACCGCACATAACCTCATCTGTTTAAACTTGCCACATTGTAGACACTTTCTCCAGGCAGACATGATTTTGAACATTCCTTTGTGACTAAGAAAAATCCCACTTTTTTTCAGAGCCGCAAAGGAATGTTGTGCGCACACCCGAATGTGTGCACACACGTGCATGCACATACATGCACACGAAAATCAGGCTTATATAATTCAAGAATGATGGATATTTTTGAGCATTTTATTGTGACAGGCACCTCATGACATTCAGTGAGTGTATGACTTGTGCATCTGTTGCATACACACCTGAAAGGGAGTCGTAAGCTAGCCTTGCAAAAAAAATTAATGCACAAATGTTCATTCTTTTGCAGTGATTTATGTAGCTTCTATTAGAGGGTGAAATTGAAGGCAACATGCAGCAGTACAGACCAATTGCCAAAGCCATGTCTGGGGCACCACTTTACTTACAGAAAAGATTTTTCTATTCATTCTGATACCTGCTGGCATCTGCAGAGAGTTTAGATATTAGTTAGCCCCACTACAGTCCAACGTGTGCCCTTTTGTGTTACATTTACCGTCGTAATATTTTGTCAACAGTTGTAATAGATTTTCAAAATTGTTTTTTTTTTCAACGATGGAAAAAAAAACCAGATTATTTCTCTATAAACTGATATCCCACAAAATTCGTGACATTTCTCGTGTGCATAACGATTTCTACCGTGACCTCCGCTTACATTTAGCATGTATCAGTCTGCTTGGGCGGACTTGCTGAGATTGTGTATTCAGAGTGATGCAGTCACATGTTTCAAGATCTCGAGGGTTTAAAACAACACAAAAAACTCCAAGACTACCAACATTTCAAAGGGCAAGTAATAATAAAAAAACCAAAGTAGACATCACTCAAGGTTAGGTGGCACTACTGTCTAACTTAGAGTACCGCCTACCCCAGATATGTTAGTTTGTTAAACAGACGTTGTGGGTGTTATTATGTGTGGCGGACTGACGGAATTAGTCGCGTAGGGAAAATGTTTCCTATTCCGTGCCGACATTAGATAGAGTTACAAATTGCTTTGGGCTTGCAAATCTGAACCCAAGAGAATTACATTTAAAATAGTGTCAGGAATTAGTTAGGGGCTCGATGACTGTTTCATTCGTGTAGTCACAATCTACGCTTTACTCACGCGCAAATAAAATAAAAACGTATCCGTAAAGAGACAGTTTTCCACATCCCCTAAAGATGGCAGTCAAACATGGGATTTATCCGTGCATGTCTCCAGAGCTCCGAATGGAGCAATGCTTTGGAATTCAACGCCGAAGAGCTCCTAGCTCAGAGTTGGGGAAGGGGGCAGTGCAATTAAAACGTCGTCCGGGTTTAACTATCTGGATTCTAGAGTTTAAATCGTGTTCACTTGGGTAGGGCAGTAAAAAGGGGAGGGAAGAAAAAACTATAGTTGGTGGGGGTGGTCGCTTGGCTCCGGGAAAGGAGGGCACGTTGATTTATGTTTTTGCTCAATCGGCATAAAAAGCAAAATATAAAATTATACTTACCCCCTAAATTATATAAATTAGTTTTCTGAAAATAAAACTTCGGTTTTGCTGTATGTCTTCCCCCCTTTCACCTCCTGACTTTGAAATGTTATGTTTCTGGGCGACAACAAGCAACTGGAGAGTTCAGAATCGAAAACATTCTCAACTGGGCCATTGACTGGGTTCAATAAGCCGTGATGGGGAACTAATCTTTCCTTTTAAATGTTTGAGGCAATTTTATCTAAATTAATTTTAATTCTAAAAGACGGATAGGCTAATTCCCTATTTGTATCCGGGCGGTACCCCTCTACTCTGCTCCCGTCGTCCGTCCAAGAGAATTCCAGCATTATATACACATTTGTTGCGCATTAGCCCCAGCCCAGAAAGCAATGGCGTGCTGGTTAAAATACTGATTTTAAGACGTCTCAGAACACAAAACAACATAACAGCTGGTGCGTTTACTAAAATACGGCAGATGAAACCTATTCTACTGCTTATTTAAATTCAAACATATTAGGTTTGAAGTTTAAACCATTATTTCGCGACAAATAAGGTATATCTAGGCTACATTAGAAGAGCAGACTGGTCTGTAGCGTTTATTATTAGCGTTAATGTTCATTGATTTTAGGTCCGTTTTGCCTATAGGCCTAGTGCCACAGCTCGCTTGTCCTCATGGCCCAGAAAGGATATCCTTACTTTCGGCTTACCTGTCTTCGTCTCTCGGCCGGCGTTTTCCAGAAACAGAAAAAAAGATTAAAGTTTACATGTGTCGAGCCGTGTGGCAGCTGGCATTTCAGACAGTACGAAGCTTAATTTGGGCAATTTCAAAAAACTGACTTTTAAGTCCATTGCCTATATAACAGAAGGCCTGTAGAGCTGGAGTAGCCTACTCCCGGAAGAAACCAATTTCCTTCCCCGTAAGTTCTGTTAAAAATGGCCGGACTCGCAAATAAAATAAGTAGGCTAATTCAGTAAAAACACAAACAACAGTAGGCTATGGCTGCAGGAGACATGATATATACGCAATGCTTTTTTTTTTGCTACAAGCCTCAATGTAATGTGAGCGTGTTCGGATGTTTGATTGTAGGGGTAAAGGTCTGTGGTAGGCCTATAACTTTTTGGTGCGAAACTGCCGTTAAAGTATACAACTTCGAAAAAGGCAAATATACAGTTGCATCACCAAGAGCACGGAGAGTGTTGTGTTTGCAGATAACTGTTTAGAAACCAGTGGTAGGTCGAAGCAGCTTATGTGCTAAACACATAGCATGATATAATTCAGGATTTTGTTTTATTTTTTATTTTATTAAATCAACGTCACGTTGTGCTGATATTAAAAGTTAATGTAATTCCAAGTGATGCTTATTTATGTTCCTTATTAGTGCGTCAAAGTTGGTATGATAAAAAGAAAAATAAAATCCACAGGTATTTCTTTAACCAGAGCAACGCTTCAAGTTTATCTCACAATAGAGATAGATTCATGCAAATAAATAAATAAATCAAACTCAGACAGATAGTTTAAAAACAAAATTACAGATTGTGTTTTTTTTTCAGTCCTTTCTTTCCACAAAATTTATTTATTTACAATGTATACATAAACTCTCCCAAGATGTTACCATGGAAAAGACTGTTGACTCTTGACTGGTGTACAACAAAAATAGGAGTCTGTTAATTTAGGCCCAGGCTTAACGTGCACCGCACTGTGACTGCGTTATCCTCAAACTTCAGTAATAAATTCTGTATTCTGTAAAACCTTTGCTGTATTGCTTCCTGTACAGCCTTATGGCTACAGTGGCTGTTTCACTTCTTTAAAATGTGCAAGAAATGAAACAACTGCAGGTTGTTGCTTAAATGGGTTGAAGATAAGGACAAATCACACTGCCTGTTAGATTGAATCTAGGTCTTGGTTATTTTCGAGGGCTAACAGCCCACATTGCAACGTTGTCATTTTTGTGCAAGACAGATGCACTGACATGATACTTGGAAGTACACACACACCTTTGGGTTCCTAAATTGCTTCCTATAGGAGCAGCTGCGCAATCAGCGTGGGTGGCTGCAGCCTTTTCCAACCCTCCCACTGCTCATCAGGCAAGGCCAATCGAGATATGGACAGGAAATAAATGAGGGATACAAGAAGCAAGTCTCAGGGTACGGAGACCAACTACCCAACGAAATCCTGGGGCAGCTTGGTTTTTTCACCAGACACAATTGTCTAATGCCCTAAAATCGCACACAAGCCCTTTTATTTTTTTCCCTTTGTTTTGTTTTTGTTGTTTTTTTTTTAACTTTTTGAATGTATTTTTATACAGAGGAAAAGTAAGGCTTATCAACTGGATGGACGAATGACTGGTTAGTTCAATCTTTTCATTTTTGTTTAAGTAAGATGGTCCGGGAAGGAGGTCAAAGTCTACATAAATGGCACACACATAGTGTGGAAAGAAAAAAATTCACATCCTTTTTAAAAAAAAAATCTATTAGAAACAACATAATATGCAGAACAATACGATAGCATTTACAAGAATTAAGTCCAACTTAATTTTACAACAGTATACAGCATATCTTCCTCTTTCTCTCTCACTCTTCCCCCACCCCCAGGAGTTGATATAGTCTCTCTTTCTTTCTCTCTGTCTCTCTTTCTCACACAAACACACACACACACTCTCTCTCTCTCTCATTTCAATGTTGATTACAGGGCACTTGCTTTGTTAAAGTGTCCCAGGGCATTGCCTTGGTCCAAATCCGTCCCCCAGAATCAAGCTCCTGGGTCTCTGGGTGAAGTGGGTACATGTCCGACAGCACCGGAGGAAAGACCGACATGTTTCTCGTCTACAGCGTCTCTGATTGATAATACACAAATGAATCCTTTTTTAAAAAAACTACTGGGCGTGGACGTCCACGGCCTGTCCGCCCGCGGAGGGGTCTCCTGGGCTCAGCACAGGGGGGCTGGAGGCTGAGATGGGCATGGCAGGGTGGGCCGGTCCTCCGTGCATCAGCATCGCTGGGTGGTGAGGGTGCCCGGGGATGTAGGCGCGCATGGGGGGCCCGTGCCGCAGCTGGGCCGGGTGGGGGTGCATCGGAGCCGGGCCGTAGCCGGGCTGCCCCATAGCCATGGCCATCGGGCCACCGTGAGACAGGTAGTCCCCTGGCATGCCCTGCAGTCCTGCGTGGGAACAAGGCACACCGGTCAGCAGAGAGCTTCACAATCACAGAACCACGACAAGGCAGTGTGTGCATCAATACCATTTATCACTGTAGCAAAAAATATACGTTTCCATGGTAAAGCCTTTGTTGTTAAAGTTATAGCATAACTTTGAAACCCTCTCACTTTTGAATGACATTCATCACTCCATAATGCCTGACAAAGAAAGCAATGCCCTGCAGATGGAAAAAAGCAGAAGCTTTTTAAAAACATGCCGGAGATTGTATGACGTTCCATGAAGAGACCATTGGTTAAACAAATGGTCACATTCGCATCATCCTGGCCTGCATTCCTTTTATGCGTTGCTCCTGGCTTGATTTATTTAATTTTATTATTTGCTCAGTCATACATGTCGGCTAGAATGATATTAAAGGAAGTCAGAGAGTTCAAGGTCAGCTCAAGTAATACTTTTGGATTCTTTTTGTTACTTTATACAATGGAGAAATCCGTAAAGTTAAAGCATTCACTTAGTGATGTAATCACTGCCCTGACCTAGTTTCAGGGCAATTTTTTATAATGCATTTTTTTCAAATTGTTGTTTTACATGTTAAAGAATTGCTACATAAAGCAAAAAGAGTGGTAAAATTTGAAGAAATCATCCAGTTTATACAATTTCTTCTGCTATATTTCAAGGGGAGACATTGGGTTATAGCTTGTGTTACCTAAGGCCACCACAAGTAAAACACATTCATCTGTTGCAGTGACACCCACTCACAAATGCAGCACAATTTGTGCACTGGGAGAGACCATACAACCTGTGAAAAATGAGGTAAATGAATCCTATCTTTTCAACCTTGTGTTCGGAGCACTTATCTTGCGGAGTGGTTTTTCTTTTTGACACAATGCGGGAGGTGAGTGGCTCTTTCTCCGGGCCCCGGCCGAGAGGCCAAGCCATTGTGTTCAATCAAAGTGGAAGGGCTGGATGCACCCACACACACCCACACACTGTCACCTGAGAGCCCACTCCTCTCCCCGCACGTGCGCCGCCGACACAATGGACGAGACGGCCACCAACTCCGTGACAAAAGGGGCCCGCGTGACGGTCGCTCCTCAAACAGGCTAACCGCCGCCAACTTCACCGCAAGCCCGTCGGCCTTATTTGTGCTCGTACGCACGATTCGTCTCCGCGTGTGAAGTAATGTCTAATGTAAACAATACCGATTAATCCAGTGACCGAGACCGGAAACGTTAGCTGCCAGCTCAGAACACACAGTATAATCTCCGCTCTCCTTCAGACCTAAGATTCACACTCACAATTTGACTTTCCAGTAATTACAACTAGCAGTGAAACTTGGAATGTGTGCACTGAAATCACAGACTGTTTACAGTTTTTATAAAAGAATTGCATCAGGTTTCACAAGGACAGTATGACATCTCTCTGATTTCAAGACTTGATGGGAAGGCCAGCACTGCCTACAACAATCCTACAGTAAGGAACATTGAAAAGTATGAGAGGAGCACTAGTAGATTTTTAAAAAATAGTATGTTCTGGGCTTATGATTTCTTTCATGTAGTCATGTATGTCAACAATACTCCTGTATTGTTTCCAAGAGCTATAAGCTTCATAATTGTCAAGTACTGAAAGCATAACACTCCTGTTAAGTAGGTTAAATTGGTTTTGGTTTAAGTAATGTTACAGTGTGACTGCTTGGAACACTTCCATTTCAGGTCTCAGGGACTACAGTCTTAATTTTGCCTTAAGGAAAATTTCCCAACTAATGAAAATTGCTTATAAAATATTATGTACCCTCAGTCCTTAATCAAATACGATAATGTTTTTTTTCAAATAACCTATTAATTTAATTGGTCATGAAGGGTATAACACATCACTTACATTTAATTGACCTAGAAACTAAAGGAACAATAGTTAAATTTGCCAAGATAGGAAATTTCAATGACGAAGCCATGAAGCGCATGCATTTTCAACAGCGGTGCCAAATTTCTCACTCTCTCGCACACTCGTTCCCTTTCCTCTCTCCACCTCTTTCTCCGTCTCTTCTCCCCATCTCATCTCCGATTCCACGCCTGGCCCAATTACAGAATTCGGGAAAGCAAATTGAGAGGGTTTAAGGGAGCTTCTTCCACAGTCTTGCGGGAACGGGTACAGCCGCTGGAGCGAGGGCATTCGGAGTATCGGACAGGGGGACACGCCAGCCACATGCGCACACACACATATTTATACAAAACACGTCCACGGGCTCACAAATGCTAATGCCGTTTTAAAATCACGGGATAGAGAGAAACGAGAACCCGCATTTTCAGCGCCGGAGAGAGCAGAATGGCGGACGCTCCGGCAGAGCAGAGTTTGCAGACTATTCTGCGGGAGACTATGTTAATGATCTCTATTTTTGTATACCGAACAAGTCAAATCCATTTGTCACACTGTTAGTGATGGCATATTTAATTTGGATATAGTCAATTAGCTTCGAGCTAAGTCTCGCGTCCTGCTGTGCAAACCTGTGCATTCTACTCTGGTTTGTTTCTCTTCCTTTCATCATAAGTAATCCTATTATGCTGGGATGGAAAGCGATGGGCAAACTAAGTCGATGGTAGGGGCCCGTTTTGCCCAAAGATTCCATAGGGCACTGGTCAGATGAAAGTTCACGCAGGTGTGTATTTTTCTTAGGCTCAGTCCATTAGCTTTTTCTTGCGCTGTCATGCAGGTTAGTTTATTAATGTAACTCATGCATCAACTGCACTGAGACAGATTTATGTCACTTTAGGGACATGCTCTTTCCAGTCTCCCTGCACTGCAGCACACTGCTTACATTTTGCCAATCAGGCTGTTGCTATGGTAACATCCCACCAACCCCCCTTGTCCTGACACCCCAACCTCTGCCTCCTCCTTTGCCTTTTTTCCAAGTACTCTCTCTCACTCTCTCTCTTTCCCTCTCACCCCAACCTTTTTCTCAGACACGTGAGCTGTTTTCTTATGTTTGATGTTGATAGTGTGACAGATTTATCACCTGAAGATGTCTTTTTTTTAGCAGCAGTAGCATTTTCTTGCGTTAAAAAGTGAAAAACCATAAAAGTGAGAAGTGAATGGGCATGAGAAACTGACAGCAGGAGCATTCAGGAGGACTAAAGGAAACTGCACACTGGAAAGCACAACAACCACACACATCCACAAGTGTGCCTGCTTTTGTGCTGCAAAATGCTGATCATAAAAATGCATGTAGCCTTTTTTGTACTACCTTCAGCCTTGGCTTTGCAATTAGTGAACTAGCAGAAAGTGATTAATGAGTACGGGGTTTTTCCTGCATTTAAATGTCTTAGACAGGCCACCTAAGTGTTTTTTCAAGTTGCCTATAGAACAATTTGCGAAAAAATAAAATTTCTAAAACGTTTAGAAATTGTCTGTGAATTTACCGGTACAATCCCGTTATTTTCAAAGTTTGACTGCTTTCAAGTTTACGTCCAACTCTAGACACGCTATATTAACTACCGTGGAATCCGCTTAATTGCATACTGTAAAAGTATGAAACATAGTGCCCACTCAGGCACCCGCTAAGGACGTGATTTACGATAGAAATGCCCATAATGCCCATGTTCACACATTTTTGTGGTTTAGTGTCTTTATAAGGCAACTGTCCATTTATTTATGCCATATCTTCTGACTTTAACATATATTTATAAATCATTATGGGATGTAATTGGAAATAATCCCTGGGAAATATCTGAAATATGCATTATTGGTTTCTAAAAATATGCAATCTCTTTCCAATGGAATGAATGGGAAATGGTTTGGGATTTGGCAATTCTATGTAAATACCCAAACTATGCTATAATCCATTATGCAATTAAGTAGCCATTAAGCTCCACTGTATTAACATACACTTTTACCTGTGCAGATTGAGCTAAGAAGTAAAATTCTGAGAAGTCTTTAATGTTGTAAGTGCCCCCCAATTCTGGCACTTAAAAAATGTAACCCTTCAATAAATATTTAAATTGTTGCAATATTTTATTTTTTGTCACACATTTCATTTTTTTATCGCCCACATCTCAATGCACTGTGGCAGTCTCTTGATGACCAGCACTTTATATGTAGCTAAATAAAGGGAGGCAATGCATCCAGTTGGTGGTGACACAAAGTGATTGGTTAAATAGAAGTACTTAAGTTGTACTTCTCTCTCTGCTTTGTGATTGGTTAACTAGAAGAAGGTGTTTAATTTGTACTTACTTCCCCCTCTGCTTTGCGATTGGTTAACTAGAAGAAGGTTACATGTAGTGCCACTGCCCCTCCATGCCCATATTCATTCCCATTCCACTCATAGGCCCTAAAAGGAGATAAAAAAGCGAGAAGAACGCCAGGAGATGAGAAGACCAACAGGGAGAGCAGGACCGAAAGCCAAAACACAGAAGGAGGTGGAAGGGGATATTTCCCAAATAAATAATAAAAGAGGAGCGGAGTGGAGGGAAAAGAAGATTAGGCTCCCAGAAGACCCAGTGAACTGATGAGAGGCATGGTTAGCTCTTGACAGGATGGATGCAAAAGAACAGCAGGGACAGTGAAACAGACACACACACACACACACAAAGGAGAGCGCAGTGCGAGAGAGAGAGCCAGAGCTAAATCGGGGCTGTAATGTGATGGACTACACCTGTGAAACTGTGTGAGAGCTATCCCCCCCCAGGCAACCACAGGAGGATAGCAGTGCTGAGGGGGGTGGGAAAGGGGAACAAGCCAAGATCTTACCAGGTGGTCTAATTCCCATGTGCTGTTGGCCGTCCATGACAAACCCTCCCATTGGCTGGCCATCTGGGTTGTAGGGTGTGCCTTGACTTACTGGAAAAGGGCAATGGGCACAGGACAGTGGTTAATTAGTATTTTAATTAAGTTTCAGAGATTTCTTTGGGGCAAGGATCATCTGTTTAGTTCACAAAAGGTCATTGCTTTAGTCCGTATTTCCTTAAAAAAAGATGGACACAACTTCCAACATAAAATCCAAACAACCTTTACATTTTAAACAGAGCAGCTAGGATTATTATCACACTTTTTAATGGAATTTCTGCTTCCACAGAATTATGGCAACAAAATAACCTCACATCAGAATTACAGCAGTTAAGGCTAAAAAGTACATCTTCATCTTATGAATGAAGCTGAATGGGTACATGCAGACTTTTTGTGTGCTATTCAGACAACAACAGTTTCACCACTGTGAACATCTTTGAACTTTCACCAATGCAGCCCAAAACCTGAACTCTTATTACAGGAGATTACAGCACTTCACCACAAGCTATGCACCAAGAAAAACAATTTACAAATGGCCACATTAGTACCACGACATCCAGCTAACTTTGTTTGATTCTGTTTTCATCCACATGCAAATTAAACACTTAATTTAATTAAAAACTGTTGGGCTGAAGATGTCACATCAAGGTGATTCCTGTGTTGGCTATTTGGGTGGATTTTTGTATTAAGCCACTCTTGGCACAGTATGGCAGTCCAGTTAGCAAACAGGAGACATCCCAGTGCATGGCCTGAGGGGGATTTGCCTCCAGGGCTTCAACAGAATTACTTGCCTGCTCGATTGGACTGGTCTATCATGGGCTGTACTATTCTCCGTCTTGCGTTAATGAACCTGAGACAGAAGGAGATAGCAACAAACATCGTGTTAGAACTGTTACTGAATGAAAAAAACAAAACATTAACCTGAATGAATTCAATATTTTTTCCTTAACCAGGAATCAACCAATCATTTGTCCTCAACTTGTTATAGATACAACCAACAATTGTCCTTAACTTTGACTTACAAATAAATTTAATTTTTATTTATCACAAACACAGTTTGATGAGATAATTTTAGTCATGGCTGAACTTGCAAACTGTGGATAAGAGAACATAAGAACAGTCTTATATATACTTGTATACTCACATTGTGAGTCAAAGTTAACACCATATGTTGATTGGATCAAGGCCATTGTACTGAAGAGTAAGATTTGTGGGTCGAAAAAAATGGAAGGGGTCCACATTTCAGCATTAGGGCTTTCTCCTAGCGCAGCACAAACCAGCTGTCACGCCTCCTTGCTCAGTCCAGCGCCCCCCCCCCCCCCCACCTACACCCCCCCACCCCTACTCCCCCCCCCACCCCACCCCTACCCCCACCCCAACACAGCAGAAGGCCTCAGCTCTCTTTGGTTTACAAGAAATGGCTGGGAAGTATCACAAATCGTATAACAAGCACCTGAAATGCTAACACCAGCCTGACTGAGGACTTCAGCCTGTACCAGCTTGCGCGTACTCAACGTTCGCCTTCATAGTAAAACAAACACGGGAGCCCCAGAGAACCTCGGCAGACACCAGATCTTTCTGCATTTTGTAACGGCGGCCATTTCTGTGAGGGGCAGCCATCCCCCAATGAGGCTGCTCTGTGCTCGGCGTGTTTTGCCTTTTTTAAACAGGAACCTCGACAAGTCGGCCATTTAACATAAACACTTCTGACAAGTCAGGGAGAGGAAAATGTGACAGATGTTCAGTAAAAACTGGGAAAGTGCATCTCTGAATCTGCACGTACCCTTGTATCTATGTATTTAGCATCTATAGCGTCTGACCCCCCAACCCCAACCCCCCCTAGCAGAAAGCTACTCTAGGCTGACTCTCCCCAAAACATTCGGAAACAACGCCCTGACCTCTGCTGACCCCCGGGAGTGCAACCTCAGGGGTTCCAGTGTGATTTATGTCCTCCTGCTTTTACCACGCTCGGATATTTCCATTTCACGTTTCGAAGGGGGAGGAATTAGTATACTCTTCACACACAATGGCCACACTAGTCTTTTTTTGCAGGGATGTATGGTTGGTGGAGGCTGCATTGGATGGAAGGGTGGCAGCAAAGAAGGAGAAAAAAGGGAATGAAATGAAAGACAGAAATCAACTTTTCTGTGCTTCTCCTGGTTTTCCCAATGTCAATCTCCAAGCTTATGTTGCAATGCCACCATATATGTATGTGTATATATATATATATATATATATATGTACACACACATATATTATACATATTTCCTTTTTGAACAGGAAAAGAATGTACTGACATGGCAGTTCACCATCAAATGAGGGAATGTCTGGAGTTTTATCACCACTAGCTCATGCTGCTGGGGGAGTCTCGGGCTAGGCATTCCTTTTATTGCTCTCTGGTTTCTTGACTCCATCTGAGGCTGGGGTCAGCGGAGGGTCAGTGCTGTCTCACTGGTGACCTCTCCCATTTGGATTTTTCCCCTTTTTTTTAAATCTTGGAAAACGGTTGGGGCTCCACAAAACAGTATGGCAAGCTTCCTCTCCTAGTCTTCCCCGTATCTAAGACCAGATGCTCTTGGCCCGAACAAAGAACAAGTAGTACACAATGCCGGGGTTGGGGGATGGAGGGGCAGTCAGGGGTGGGGTGGGGTGGGGCGGGTGGACGGGGGGTGGGGGGCGCTTATAGGAGTGTGAGGAAAGGGAAAGAATGGCTGTGCTCTGTTCTGTGAGTCTGCTGCACAACCCGGCGCAGGCAGTTTAGAGAAGCTGGTCAAAGGCAACAGAGACCCATGTGGTGAGCTAAATCCTCCATTAGGAGTAAATGTGCACCTTTTAGCGACCTCTGTGTGCCGTTACATAGCATTTATGGCCTCTTCAGTTTCTATTTCCCACCGCCGCACAATGGACAGAGACATTCTGCTGGCCTTTGACAACAAGCTGCTATTTTTGAACAAAATACCACTGTACCACTGACTCTCGAGAAAGGTCAGGCTAAAGACATAAAACTTATAATAAAAAACCATTCTTAAAAATGTTTATGCTTAAGGCACTTAAGAGTTAAAGCAAATAGAAAAGAGCCAAAAGCCCCCCCCCCCCCCCCCCCCTCCGCACTTCTTTCTGAAAGTTTTCTAGCACTTCGAGCAGGCCCACCCTTTCTGATGTATGGAGAAGCGCTTCCTTTCAAAGTGCGGAACCGATCGCAGTTGGACTTGCCAGCGTTGCGCTAATGCCCCAGTCTTATTACGCACACAGGTGTAGCACAAACAGCATGTGAAATGGCCAATTAAAACCAAGAAATCAGCTTTTTCATCAGCCGCCTTTGTTGCATGACCAATTAGGGTATAATTTAATAACTATCGCTGGGACGACACAGGCTGGTGATACACGAGGATAACCTTCAGCATGTCTATCTATATGCATATGAATCAGCCTTCTCCTTGGCACAGTCTCCCTGCTATCTCTAAAGCGCCGCAGAAGGGCCAAGATATGCATAAATAAATATGATGTACACTTGTGCCGCCTTACACACACACACACACACACAAGCGAATGCACACACACTCGTTTAAAAGCCCATACGCCCATACAGTATCACTTATGAGGGGGTTGTTGCTAACTCTTATAATAAAATGTATTTCTGGATAATACACTTGCTTCCCACTGTATGTCATAACTACTGTTTATGTTTTTATATTGGGCATGTTTAATGTTTTTATTTTCATCTCATGTTCGAAGCTACTTGTCAGTTGTCATTCACAGGACAAATTTTAAACCTTAACTGAACCAGAGCAATCAATGCAGAACCATAACATGATCAGCAATCATAAGGCTATCATTGATTGATCATCACCGACTGTTCATACAAAGGCACAATTATTCACCAAGACCACTCCCCCCCCCCCCCAATCTATCCACTCCCACCCCTATAACATCCCCGTCCCAGCATCCGCTTCCCAAAGAAGAACACTATCCTTCCGCCAACTGGAGATGCGTTTTACTGCAGTAATTAGGTATCCCATTCAATCACATGTTGGCGTGCCTTCAGGACAAATTCATAAAGGCACGCCTCATTTTTGTCTGGGCCTCCAAGTCATAAAATTTTCTCTCTCTCTCTCTCTCTCTCTCTCTCACTCCTCCTCCTCCTCTCTCTCTCACTCCCACTGCCTCTCTCTCACTCCTCCTCTCTCTCACACACACTCTCTCCCTCCCTCTCTCACACACTCTCTCCATCTCTCTCTCTCACACACACTCTCTCACTCCCTCTCTCTCTCACACACACACACACACACACATACTCTCTCTCACTCCTCCTTCTCACTCTCAATCTCTCACTCACACACTCACTCACTCACTCACACCCGCACGTCATGCCCACAGCGCTGGATGCGTTTAAATAAACTGTGACAGCTAGAATCCCACTTACACAACAGCCGATACCCCTCCCCTCCCTAATCAGGGGATGGCCTCACCCCAGAGCGCGTGCTGGGTTTGCCCCTGCACCTATCTGCATTTATTGGGTTGGCAGGTATGCCATCTGCCAAGTTATGGCTTGGCGAGGCATGCCACATACCTACACAGCACAGAGAGTTCAGCACTGCAGGGTTTCCTACAGAAGTAACCACAACCACCACAGACTCTCCAGCCCTTAAAAACATTAACTTCTGTACCTTCTGACCTCTTAGCTAGGCCAATAGATCATCTACAGACATACAGACAATTAGTAGGCCTGTCGTGTATACAATAATAACCCATTAAAACACTTACTGTAATCCATTTATAAATATGACAATACATTCTTTGAGCTAGAATGTATGTGTGTTCTCATGTACGTGTGTATGCATGTCTCGCTCTAGATATAATTATCTTATGGTTCATACATTTATATGCAATTTATATGCATTATTACCAGCAGTTACTCATTACAAACACAGTACAAAAATAACTGATATCTCAACAAAAACATGTTTTCAACATAAAAATGCCAAGTTATGCATGCAAAGCACTGTCTATACATCACTAATTAAAACTTGCAAAATCTATGCCTGCCATTAAAAATATTGCTATCAAAATGAGGCCAAGTTACAACAAACAATATTGGCTATATTAGCTCCCATTAATTAAACTAGCTTTATTCCAAAATACTGCTACCCAATGTCATGGTGCAGGGGAGTGAATTCACTCAGTCCAAACTGCTCACACTCCTACACTAACACAGGTAGAGCCCTTTTCACTTTAAAAATTGAATTCCAATAACTCTCCAGAACCATACAACACCACTCCCTCGGTACTCTGGGAGATGAGAGACAACATAAGAATAAAGGGTATTGTTCTATGAATCCGAGACTTATACACCCTTTCTCTTACAAACACACACACACACACCCACACATGCACACACACCCACAAACACATGCACATACACATATAGACACACAAACCTATTCATTCAAGCAGTGTCACATGTACTGAGGAGTGTAGGAATACTACTTTGGGTATACAGTATATCCAGCATGCAGTAATACTAAGTGTGCACTAAGCTGTAACAGAGTAGAGTTGGTCATTAAAGGTCTGCAGACTTAGAGACCTAAAGAAAATAGTGAAATCAAAGGGGGCCTTGGGCAAGAGCCACAAGGGGTCATCCTGATCCTGGCAGCTGCAATCACTAGGCCACCGTTACTTCACCACCCCCTTATAGCTCCTGACCAAAAGGAGGTGTGAGGTTCCACTAACTGAGCAGTGAGCTCAGTTCCCCCCAATGTTGTCTTTACAGAGGTAGCCATCTGGGGTTCGAGGCCACGCTTTATAAAAACAGGCGCGCTTAGCAACAGGGGAAAGCACTCCCCCGTGGCTAAGGCCTGGGACAGGGATTCCCTACAGGCAGAGACCTGTCCTGTCCACAAACAGGCCTCTTCACCCAAAAAGCAACCGTCCAATCATATCAGCCTGTGGCTCCTCCCAGCCACAGTGACCAATGGGATGCGTGTGCTGGGCGCTGACCTGTCCTTCTGATGTTTGATGTTTGGTATGTCATGCTTGTGTTTGTTTGGGTTAGTCCAGCCATCCCCACTGGTTAAAACACATGGGATGGATAGAGAGAGCAATGGAAGGAGAGGGTAAAGGGGGAAGGTGGAAGGGACAGAGGGAGGGATGGAGCAGTGAGGGTGAGGATCTGCACTCTCCTGCACAGGCAGGGTATGAGGTCATATTTGGCAGCCGTTTCCTTGGCCTTCGTGCGGGTCCTGGCAGCACCGCACCATTGGCAGATGCCCCCCCCTCCACCCCAACCCGCCCACTTCACAAACACAACATTGGAACACTCTCAAGGAGGTGCAGTGAGGCAAGAGCCTGGCCCACCACAAGCTGAATAGCAGTCACAGGGTCACCAGCATGTGCAGCTGCAAGGTAACTGTGCAGTAGCTACTGTACTGTGCATGCCCACTCCACTGTGCATGCACACAACACCCTGTTCCTGGGACAGTCTTCAAAGCGAGGCTGGATCACATGCTGCTCAACTGGCAAATAAAAGCACCATCACTGTGATGATGTGACTCTTCCTGCTTATCCTTTTTCATTCTTTTTAACTTCCCGGTTTTCTCAGTGGAAAGCCCCAACTCAGTGATTTCACATGCAAGTCTCTGACCCACCCTGAGGTTAGCATATCTGGCATGGCCTGCCTGCTTCACAGATGTGAATGGAGACAATAACACGGTCACTCCATTTTAAACTACCCCTAAAAATCACGATCGACTTCTATTTTCTGACAGGCATCCAATTTTTTTTTTTCACAGCACATGAATAAAACAGACTGGAAACAACCATCTACCTCCCACAGACATCCTGTCTTCACATCAGCTGACCAGATAAAAGGACTTCTCTCCTCTTTCTCCATATGCACAACAGTACATAAATGTAAAGCGGTCTTGTGTCACCAGCTAATTCACAAAGATCTGTCATAAAGCTGTGTCATTAACATTTAACCCCACACTGCGAAAGAAGGCCAATTTAACAGGGCAGCCGAATGATTGCTAATCAAGGGTAGAACCATTCCACTGTGGCCCGCTCACCTCTGCAGACATGTTTAAACCCTGAACATTTTGGTTGTGATGAGTCCACAGTTCTGTGTACCTCGACATAGTGGTGTTACTGTTAGCGGTATAATTTCAGTCATTATAATGAAATGTTCAGCTGCGAATGGACCCCAGGTCTTCCGTGTTTTAGATTCTTCCAGAAAGGAGGGGGAAAAGAGAGCGAGAGAGAGAAAGAGGGAGAAGGGGAGAAATATGCAGTCTGAGCCTGGGGCTCTTTGGAAAGAGAGAGAGAGGCAGAGGTTTAAGGACACCCTTCAACGTTTCGCAGGCTCCATACACACCCTTTTTCGCAAACACATTTAAGATTCACACATTCACTGAGACACACACACTCACATGCTCACCCGCATGAAGACAAACATTTCACTGACAAGCTCTTAACCACACAATTGCTTCCACACACAAACACACGCACACACACGCACGCACACACACACACACATACACACACACACACACACACACACATGCATACACACACACACACACAGCAACGTCAGCTGCTGTCGCACCGTAGGTGGAGATCAGGTCTGTGCCTGCAATGAAATTCCAGAAAGGCAAAATCGTCGGCAAACACGGCGGAAAGCCTTCGAGAAGAACAGGCTGCAGCTGGGCATGCACTGGACTAATGTGTACACAGCTAACGTCATCTGTTTCAGCCTCAATGACACATCTTTTCTCTGAAAGGGAAGCAAAAGAACAGCAATGCCCAAGCCCCTGAAGGCAACCCAACCCCCTCTGCCCTTGCCTAGCCACTGTGCGGTCAGAAATGTTCTTCTTTAGGTCTATAACCTCAGAGAGAAGAAACCTATTCAGTTAAAAAGGTCAGAGAGACTCACAGAAAGTACACAGCCACAGAGACCAGGCAAAGGCTGCTCAGTGATGCAGCCTCAATGCTTGCATTCCACAAACTGGCAAAGCATTGTGGGTATGGGTGATGCCCAACAACAGGATGGATGGTATTCTTACCAGATCCATCTTACTTATAACTCATTCCAATTGAAGACTTGATTCCAGGCCCATCCATGCATGAGTAGACCAGCCTTAAGCCTGCAGCATCATCTTAAGAAACAGGAAGTCCTTCACACACTCAAGCAATGGCGTAAGCTTTGTGGTTGTGATTTGTGAACATAAGGTGGGTCAGAGTAGAAACGAGGCATTGTCACATAAATTCGACAAATGGAACAGGCACAGATTATGATCCATCAAGTACAGTAAAGCTTTCAGTTCACAAATCTTGTCAGACCATTGCTGATGTAAAAATCCACAGCTATTCACAAGGGTTTAAACTGCTCTCTCCACGCAACCGTCTGTCAGTCATTCCAGTTGGCATATGCCAGCCAATCAACTCTTTCCTCTCATCCTTAAATTTTCTTCACTCTCCATGACCAAGAAAGCAGAGAAACGTCATTTTCTGAAGCCACGCCGCTTGTCACACACCGCACTCTTCCCGCTTTTAAGACTTTCATAAAAGCTGCCTTATTGACAAAACAATCCATCGCAGAGGTTTAAACACTGCCTTTAAGGGTATTATTAAATTCCATCAGGAAGGCGGGAATGGACAGCACGGGAAACCCAATGACCCCTCCTCATTGATTTTCAATCACTGAGCCTCACGGAGCTCTCCCAGAATCCCCTCTTATTGCTGAACCCCAAACCCCTTTTTCTCTCAGTCCACACTTTTTCCTCCACTGTTTTGCCCCTGATGTCTCCCAGAGAGGGAATGACTGCTCTCCGTCCTCTGAAACATCTTAACCAGGCGGCGATTCACTGGCCTTCCGCATCCACAGATTTATGAGGACACCCCCCCAATGTTGCCTGTTGTGATCCATTAGAAACCTTTTCTGACCATGAGATGCTGCTGGTTATGACCCACAAACACAGAAGAAATGCACTGTGTTAAAACTAAACTGAAAACTCAATTCATAGAATATTTACTTTTAGAGCATAAATAGTGATGCTATATGTAGCCTAGGAGAAAAGAAAATAAGAAAAACAATTATGTTGTACAGCTCCACAGAACAACTGCTGAAAGCAATCCACAAAACAAACTACCAGCCTGCAGAACAGGTCATTCATGCTGCATGGTGCTTAGTTATGCCCCATGTCCTGAAACCCACATGTTCTTAGACACAAGACTGGTTAAAATAACAAGGTACAAGTTACCCTCTTCGATGACAAAGAGAAGGTGATCAAGGCAGTTTCTTTCTGAACACCAGAAGGAAGAATCTCTCTCTCTCTCTCTCTCTCTCAGTCTCTCTCTTTCTCACACTCTCACTCTCTCTCTCTGTCTCTCTCTCTCTCTTTCACTCTCTCTCTCGCTCCCTCACCAGGTGAAATGGTCTACAGCCAGAGTAGTCCAAAGATCTTCCCCCTTCTCTTCCCAGGCCTAATGCCCAGCTACCAAAAGCCTCCTCCTGCCTTTCCCCCTCCCCCCACTCAGCCTGTACCTACTCCCCAACCCCCCGCCCCACCCCCAAACATCACCAAGGGTTACCATGGAAACACCCAATCACGGTCTTCTGACCAAGCGCAACAACAGGCAAATGAAATTGTAGATCCCCTTCCCCTAGCCCCTGATATGTGTTGTGTCTCCCCGTCTCTCTCTTTCCTACAGTCGCTCCCTCTTTCCCTCTTACATGCATACACAGGTTCGCACTCACACACACACACACACACTACTACAAAGAGGCAGAGCAATCCCAGCATGCAAGGTTTAACAGCTAATACTCCTTAGATTAGCAGACCTGGCTCATCCTCAGTAAAATCACACGCTGGCTCTCTGGCTCTCACTCCTTTCGGCGAAGCACAAACGTGCTTCCATTAACACAAATAAAAATAAATATATAAATAGATAAACCGTGTATGTGTGTGTGTGTGGGAGGGGGTAATGTGATTGTCTGTGTCCTGTCTTCACAGTTGAAATAATTCATCTCCCATGGGTAGCTGTGAGGTCAGAGAAATTGATAACCCCAACAAGATCCCCTGGTGTAGCTCCGGCTGTAGCAAGCCGATAGGACACTTTTGTAAATTAATCCTCTAAAGGCAAATGTATTGTAAGCAGCCAGTCGTCTCCGAGGTACCAAATTGAACAAAGCCCGGGATTATGTTGACAGAAATTACATTTTCTGTAATGGGCTTTAATATATCTGAGATCTCTCCCTTTTGGCTGCTGGTCTCCATAGCTGGACCGGGGTTTGTTAATGCAGGTGATGCCTACATCAAGGCACAATTTATTCAGCAAAATGGATTAGGGCATGTAATCAGAGCCTTAGCAATATTAATCTCTGGCACTTATTGAATGAGAACAGGGAGTGGGGTGGGGGTTGGGAGGGGGGAGAGAAACTTTCATGTGTATGTAGGCAACCTTTCAGAGGTTTCTGAGTACTTTTACAACATGGAACATGAAAAGAGCCAGGCTTTATCGGGCTCCAGACCCCTTCTGCAGTGTTTGGGCCCTTAATTAGTCACGCCCATTAACAGTGTGTGTGACATGATAGCCATCTCTGATAACTCAAGTGCCAGAGCACCAAGCAAATGGAGCCTAAAGGTTCTGAATCTGTTTTTTTAACTGATCATTTTAACGGGATTTCTGCACGTTTCTCAACCAATGATTTGCACGTTTTTTTGACACCTTCACATGTTTCTAAACTAAAACGTACAACACCTCTGCAGTGAAATGTGACTAAAAAAGAAAACTAATCAGGCGTAGATTCATAACCAGGCATCGTGCCATCAATGTGTTGTGGTGCTGGCTGGAGCTGGAGATGTACTTGTTTATTGGGGGATGGGGGGGTGGTGGTTAATTAAATGGAAATTAATTTTTGTATAAATAAAACTTGGAAATATTCCACAGGCAATATTGCTTTTGGTTGAATTGACATGAGGGGAGAACAGGCACTGAGTAAGACAGAAATGGGTGAGAGGGGATTGGTGCAGTCAGTGTGGTGGTGGGGGGGGGGGGGGGGGGGGAGGGGGTGTATTAATTCAAATCATTACACACAATTTGCTTGAGGCAAAGGTATTGATTCCATGTAAACACACATGCACAAACGACCTACCAGTTATTCACTTGTAGTATAGTAAGTCCGGTATCTTGAGCAAGCTGCTTCTTCTGTTCTTCTGATGGGTAAGGATGCTGCGAAGAAACAAGAGGAGGGGAAAATGTAAATACATACATTAAAAATGTAGTTTTTTTGTTAAAAAAAAAAACAAAAAAACCTGACATACTGTGTGACACAAAATACAAAAACATTGCCAACACTTTGCTGTGGACGTCAGAAAGCAGCTATTAATTAGTGTAAAAGACAAGGTGTGTCTCTCTCTGAGAGTCATTAATGCAATATGAAGTCATGTAATTAACGTTAGCGAAAAGGCAAGCCAATTATAAAGTTAAGTGAAGTGTAGAGAAAGGCACGGTAATTAGGGAGCGGTGCCACGCTGCCTCGCTCCAGTTTATTCTGGAAGGGCTCTGTTAGCAGGACCGCTAGGAAGCGAGAGGAAGAGGTGATATTCTGGGCCGCATTGCATGGAATAAGACAGCGGATTCGGACTGACGCAGCAGTCGGCTGGAGGACCTGCACCTTTAATACACGGCTCTTGGTTTCTGGATGTTTTTTCCTTTGCTTGGTTTTTATTTATTTATTTATTTATTTATTTATTTATTTATTTATTTATTTATTTATAAAAAAAATTTTTTTTTTTTTTTTGGGGGGGGGGGGGGGGGGGGGTGGTTGATGTCTCAATTACTTCACAAGCTGGAGATTCCATGCTGAAGTCAATACAGAACAAAAATATCAATCCCGTGGATAAATATTTCCATATTTGCATTAGGCACATGGGGTGGGGCAGAACTTAAGACAGGACAGCACTGTGCCAGGATTCCTGGGATCAACTGTGACAGGATTCCCGGAAGTGACAGTGACGCGATTCCCAGGAGCGACTGACGGGATTCCCGGAAGTGACAGTGACGGGATTCCCAGGAGCGACTGACGGGATTCCCGGAAGTGACAGTGACGGGATTCCTGGACAGACTGTAAAAAGCGTGAGTGAACCAGGGCAGGGGGCATGGAACTGGAAGAGGATGCATTTATACCTGAGCTCTGCTGGGAGCAAGGGGGCGGGGGGGCTTCCCGCTGCCCACCCCAGAAACAGAGACGGGTCACACGGTGGCCCCAGCCCAGTTATGTGCATGTCTGTTTTCACATCGCTCTACACCAACACAAAGGAGCAGCCAGGCTGCCCCTAGCAAAATGGGTCACTGGTCGGCTTGGAGCTGTGCTGGCAGAGGAAGCCTAAGATCCTCCCTGTTGTAAAAACAACTCTGTATAACAGCAGCCAAGGATGAGAAGCAGGGAAATTAAACTGGGGACCAGAGATCTGAGGAGGTACTGGCCCAGTGTCCCCAGTATTTCAGAGCACAGCAGAGCACAGTGTGGAAATGATCTCCAGCACTGTGCCCGCTTCGTATACCCACACAGAGAAGCATCATTCAATTTCAAACAGCATGATGACATGTTGTTGCATACAACTGAAATTAGCAGAATGAGCACCGTCACAATGAACCTCTCAAAATATGCCAGACCAACGCTCAGAAATTCAAGAAAGCAGAATGAATGAATGAAAGAATGAATGAATAAATAAATAGATGTGTGGTACCATTCTTCTTCTTCGCCGGGATATTAAGAGTGGAATGCCTTTAGTGTTTTCCACTCCAAGTGTACTCACTGGCAGTTCCAGCAGGGCGGGGTAGGGGGGGGGGAAGTGTTTTCTCTACCATTCCCTGTCATTTTCATGTGATCTGATGTAGGTAATTGGAACAAACTGTGTCTAATTTCATGCAGAAAGTTCTAATTGCAGTGTGGCCTCCAGCAGAAATGTTTGGCCTCCACGCAGTCACTTCCAGGGGGCTGAAGATTTTCTCTGCACTGTGCGCGGGGCTAATTTTACAAAACTGTACAATAATGGAGCCTGTGTACAAGGAAAACGGCTGCCTAAAAATGCAGAAAACAACATTCCGGGGGCACGGTTTATTTGGAGTCATCTGATCCTTTAATGCTCTGACAGCTGGCTCGGGGCATTTCGAGGCTGCTTCTGAAACAAATATAATTGTTGTAATCACATGAACGCCGTGACTTCACGCAACCACGGCTTCCATTCTGCTTTTATCTGGCAGAAAAGGGAAACATGCAGCTCCCTCTCACTCTCCGGGTCAGAGAGAAATGTAACTGCCGCACGAGAAAGGAGAGAGGAAAGAGGAGAGAGGAGAAGACCCCTGTCTGCAAGCACAGGAGTAGGCAAACACACACATAACGGGAGACCTGAGAGAGGGAGGACCTGTGACTGAGAGGCCAGGGTGGTGTGACTGTACAGACATGGGCTGCTCTGTGTGTAGCCCAGAGAGCCCTGCGGTACACACACACTGCCTGATGTTACCACAGAGACCCACCCCTTCCTCTGTCTTCCCAAATTAAGTCACCAGGACTCTCCCTTTGTCTCACCACCCTTCCCTACCCGCTTTCAGTTGAATTATTTGTTATAGGCATTGGGTGTGTGTGTGTGTGTGTGCGTGCATGTGAAACTGTGTGTGTGTTTGTGTGTGTTTGTGCGCATGCACTTGTATGTGTGTGTGTGTGCCTGTACGTGTGTGTATATGTGTGTGTGTGGGAGTGCGTGCATGCGCGTGTTTGTTTGTGTGTGTCCAACCACTTTCCCCAGGTCAAGTTTGCACACCCCCCCTGCTTCTCCCTGGCAAATCTGTGCTAACGAGCTGGATGCTGCTTAAATATTTAACGAGAATTTCACTTATCGGGCACACATTATCAGAGCCATTTCGCCCACCCCCCATGGCAGAGGGCCGCTGTAAAATGCCCCAGCCCTCTCCAGTAATGGATGTTTCTGTGCTCTCACATGCTGTTCAGACCAGCCTCCAGCCATTATCTCCCTTAAGTTTAATTATTGGCAAACAATCAATGTGGCTGCTGGGGTGGGGAGGGGTTAGAATGAGGTAATCCCTGCTGGCAAGCAGACGACTGTCTCAAGGAGACAGACACGCTCGCGAGGGAGCGGCGGACGTAGTAATGGGGAGGGGTTAGAAATGGCGTCCCGTCTGGTCAGTATCACACAGAGACACAGAAAGATTTTCAGCCAAAGAGGACTGAACCTGTGACATCAGATCACCAGACAAAATAATTAAATAATAAACAAAAAAAAATTTTTTTTTTAAATGAAGACTGAAACCCTATGGTGAATTCAGGGTTGGGGTTGCCACCCGTTTCTTACACATCATAAACCCGGTAGTGAGGGCAGCATGCTGGTGAAGGGTTCCTGGTCAAACCTCAGAGGAAACCCCACATCAGCACAGGATTTCCAACCTACGATTAAGGGGGTTTTCTCAAACCTGCGTCTCTACCTGAGCTCAACAGGCACGAGTCCCCGTTCAGTCAGACTTCTACGCCTCCCCCTCCCCAGTGACTGTGCCTCACCTTTCTTTCCACAACAACTCCTAGGTAACCACACCTGGGCGGGGGCCGGGGAGGGGGAGGGCAACCGGCAGCGGCTGACTCGCAAATCCCAGGAGGCCCCAGAGTGCGGCGGGGAGCTGCCTCCCTGCACTGGTTCAGGAGGGTACGCAATCCAATAACAAGTCTCATTTAGCAGTGATTACGCGCGGGCCCCGCTGTGTGTGAGCGCAGACTGTGAAACAGGCTTCCCCATTGAGCCCCCGCTCTATTAGATTTCCCTCTCAAATTATTGTTTCACTCCTTCTCACAATGGCGGACCCAAGACACGCTCAGCGTGCGCTACAGACACTTTCTTGCACCCTGCGACCAAAGACCCATTCACAACACCCTGTAAGCGCACTTCTGACCAATCAGAAGGATCAAACTCAACATTCTGCATGCATCTTGGGCTTATTTTCTTATTTTTTTATGAATAGCCGTCAAAATACTGTGATTCATGCTTTTTTTATTTTAATAGGGAAATAAGTAGAGGTAATGCGGTCTGAGAGAGGTTCTGTGTTCTGAATCCCCAAGCCGGTTCCACTGGGTGAAAAGTGTTTTCTCAGGATCCCATGATGCTTTGCAAGAAAGTGAAAACAACTTAAAAGAGCAGATGGAAAATTTCTCCGCTCCCCCTCACGCCCACCCACCCCCGGCCCCCATTCTTAATGATATGTCTTGTCCAAATGTACTATGTCTTTCATCAGAATTTCCACCCTCGTCTGCATTTATGGACGCCAAGACAGTGATATCCTTGTTTTTCTATCTTATCGGAGTGTGTGTGTGTGTGTGTGTAACGGAGCATCAATAACATTCTCTCCAGACCAGCTCTCCTCCCCTACCCCCTCAGACAGTGCATGGTGAGCCAGAACAGCAAATCCAGGGCCTATCACCAAGATAAGGGCTGAGCAGACCCGCCTACTCCCTCCATCCCACACTGGCACAGCCGTACACTTGTGAACTCCGGCACTGACAAAAAAAACGGAGCCCCCTTTTCCGCCAACCCCACTTTACACACGGCTACAATGTGAAACAACTGTGTGCATGGCAACCAAATCACACAGATGGTGAATTTTGATCCTGGTGGTTGGTCAGCATTACTGTCAGCTCTAATGAATTAGCGGTGGAAACTCTTCAGCCACACCTGACCCAGAGCTAACGCGGGTCAGGGGTGATGCGGCTCGCCGGGCTACAGTCCCCTGACCCCTGCTACCCGTGCTCCTACACCCCAACTTAGACCCAGCACCACCCAGGAACTGGACGTGTTCTCCTACACCCACACACTAATCTGTTTCTCATGGTACTGGAACTAGTGTGCCCCGCCTCGTCTCAGAAGGAGACCCATTTTGGAAGTTCCTTTTATCTTGTCTTTCTTTCCTTCTCTCTTCCTCCACACGGAGGCGGCTAGAGCTTTTCTACACGTGCCAACTCCAAGGTATTTTTGTCCCTGGGATGAAAATGTTACCCCCTAAAAACAATGCGGACATCTCTTTTCGTGTTCCACTTAAGCACTTAATTACAATCTCCCCAACCACCCATCTCTATCATCTTAATTATCTACTTTAATGTTATTACAGTTTTTCTATTTAAGGAATTTCTTTTTCTATTCAAGAAAATTCTATTTTCTCTATCATGTGTGATTCAGAGTCTTTCTGCACACGATTGACTTAATGAAATGAGGGTGTGTCGGAGACACTGCTGACTTCCTTTACCCTGGAGATGAGTTGCAGAGAGAAGGCACAAAATTAAAGGAGCAATTGCAGAACTACCCAAAGCCACATCACAGATTTGGGGACGCTTCAACCTCAAACTGGCCACAAACAGCCTTCTGCCTTTGAACAAAGCTTCCTGTGCGATCCAAAATATGACATGTCTGATAATCCAGGGAGACACCAAGAGACGTCTTTCCCCAGTTAGTGAAGGGACAGGATGGAGAAAATGGCTTCCAACCATCCTTTCCCACATCTGCTGCTCCCACACTTCTTTTGTACATTATCTGTCCCTTAAAAAATGTGTTTGTGGTCAGTCTGATGCGGTCCTCCAAACCCTAACCCTAACCCAAACACTAACCCACTGCCACCTCACCTCCATGCACCACCATGAACCCAATCCCCAAAGAAACCCAGATACCCCTCGGTTTGGTTCAGCAGGCATTCAGTAGGTCAGAATCAAGGGCATCATGGACGGGGTTTTTTATTGGTTCTCCTCAATAAACAGGATTTAAAAATGAAGTTTTGTGTGCCTCCCACTCCTACCCCGCTGGAGTTAACACTGTGCTAACCGCAAGCTCTCCCTGCCTCTTCTCCAGATGTGCTCATACTTGTCCAGAGCCATCTCAACTATAGCCAGGGGTGGGGGAGGTTTCCTTAAATATTTGGATAAGAACGCACCATTCCACTACAACAGCAGCTGTTGTCTTTAGTCAAAAAGACAGTGTCACACCGTACCATTCACTGTATAACACAAAGAGGATGTTGCTGTTAGAATGAAAAATGGGCTCCTACCCTAAACAGGACAGCATTGATATTGTGCACTTGGATGTCCTTTTAAGTGTGAATTGTACAAGGCCTTAACCATGTGAAATTCCTTGCTGCATAGGTCGTATTGTCCTTGGTTGTGCAACAAGGAATCCTGCTTTGGCAATTGTTTTTTTTAAAGCAGTGGTATTCCTGTGACTTTTCCCAATACCGTTTCTCATATGAAAAAAACAACAAATATAAAAGATCTTGCATGCAAGATAATAACAACTGTAGGCCACAGTTTAAGATGTACAATCAGGAACACAGACCGGCTCCCTCCTCCATCCCCACACCACCAAACCGCCTCTCGCACCGAAGGCTCTGCGAACTTCACAAGATGCAAAATCAACAGAAAGCAAAGCACATGAATAATTTACGTTTGCTCCTTTTAGGAAGCCTTGTTCCTCACAAAAGAGAGAAAAAAAACTGGAAAAGTTCACCCTTTGAGACTTTTCCTGTAATTTAATTTATCCTTGAGATAAAAAAGGAGATATATTCAATCTCATATCCAATGCTCTAATTAGTCTTTCTCATTAAAAAACATATTTTATTGGTTTAGGGAAAGGGTGTGGAGCTCAGCCCATGGGTACATAATACATCTAGATGGTTTGGGTACAGGCTGCAACATAAGCATGTAATTAAAACTTAAGTGTGGGACAGATTAAGCTGCAGATGTGGTCCATGCACAAATAAATCTTCTCGCTTTGTTAAGGCAGACTACCTGGAGGAGATAATTCAGTATTGTAATGAGGGGTAAGGAGTCACAGCATGGAAACACCAGAAGGACGAAATGATAATGTTTAGGGGCTCGGTAAGGGAATGGTGTTTTTTCAACCCTGTTGAAAGCTGTGTTAAGTATGGAGGAAGAGAAATAACTACGGTGTCAAGTGACAACAATGAGTGAAAATGTCGAGGCTACACACAGCGTGAACTGCACTTCACAACCGGTAACCCGCAACTCAGATGTAGCATCACGATCAAACCAAAACTGATCGCTAGTCTTTACTACAAAACTATACTTCATTCCAAATTAATAAGAAAATGACCTGATTAAATTATTTTTCATACGAGGGTAGCAAAATAATTCAGCCAGCCAGTGCCTGGCTCCAAAAATGTACACTGGTAGCTTGTGTGCACGTGCATTTCCTAATTAGAAATTCTAGAACACAAGTGATAGAGGACTGGGGGTGGGAACAGAGGCCCCAAAGTCCTGTGATGTAAGCGGCCACAAATGAGGTATCAGCGCGCCCTGGTCCACTGAAGGCCCACGGGGAGAGAGGAGGGGGTGGGCACGGGGGTGTGAAGGCGTGTCATTAGGGAACGGCGTGCGGGGCGGAGGACAGGCTGCGTTTAAGAGCGATCCGTGTTGCTCCACACCTGCTGCGTCAGTCACTGTGCAATAAGGGCCGCTCATGCAGACAGAGGCGGGGGTCCGCTGTACTGCAGCTGATGAGCCTCGGCTAATTCAGGGGTGATTATGTAGTTTACTGGACCACTAAACCTCTGTAAGCTTGTAATTACCGCCTATTTGAGCAAAGAACATTCAAAAGCAATTCAGCGCGCCAAGGCAGCCACAGCTGGAGGTGAGCTGCCGGCAGCCTACAGGGGACATTAATATCTCCAGGGGACGAGGCCGTGGCAGGGGCATGTGGGTACTGTAGTTCTACTGCAGGGGATGAGGCCATGGCAGGGGCTTGTGGGTACTGTAGTGCTACTGCAGGGAATGAGACCGTGGCAGGGAAATGTGGGTGCTGTAGTACTACTGCAGGGGATGAGGCCATGGTAGGGCTATGTGGGTACTGTAGTACTACTTCAGGGGATGAGGCCATGGTAGGGCTATGTGGGTACTGTAGTACTACGGCAGGGGATGAGGCCGTGGCAGGGCCATATGGGTAATGTAGTACTACTGCCCCTTCCAACCCCTTCACTTCCTTGAAAACAGCTCCACACTCACGAGACCTGTGCTCGCCGATGCTCGGCTACAGCAGAACTAATTACCGCTCTGCCTTTCTGCTGTACAGCAAGACCAAAATGCAAAGCAGAGAAGAGCTCTATGAGGTCATGCCTGAGCACACACCCTGCTAGTACCCTCCTGTATGTCCCCTCCAGCCCCTCAGCCTGGCTTTGGCTTCGATCATTAGCACGTACACAAAAATAAAATCTGACAGTGCATTAAAACTGTTCATAGGCTAACGTTACGACACAGCACCTCGGTGAAACCTTTTTCATTGGTTCATTTTCAAGGAACTTAGTTTAATGGCAATGAAATGCGACATTCAAAAGGAAGCAATTTCAGAGCCAGAGAAAATTCTAATAGCCTGCACAATATTATTATGTTATTACCGTAGCTACCCTTTCACCCTGGCCATTTTAATTAAGGTCCATAAGGACATCAAACCTGGTCAAGGACAAGAGTCTAAAGCAGGTGAAGGCATCTTTCAATTGCTCCCTTATGCCCTCGACACACTGAAGATGTTAAGAGGAAATACACAAGGGACACACCAAACAACAAGGGGAATAATCTCGCTCTCTCTCTCTCTCTCTTTCTCTCGCAATTTCAAATTCAAGTTGCTTTATTGGCAGGAAATATGTATGTAAGTATTGCCAAAGCATCAGAAATCAATTAAAATACATATGTACAGTGAAATAATGACGGTGCACATTCTCAAAAGAAAAACAACACAACAGCAATAGCCATGTTAATGTCAAATCAACACAACCATTTAAAAAAGAATCTCCCGCGCATGGGAGGTTGGTCGCTCGGTCTCCCTCAGGCTACGGCAGCCCAAATACACTGTGCCGTAATTGGGGCTCCCGGTCCTTCTCCTAACAGGACTGCACATCTTTCATCATTTCATAAGGAACTGAAGTTAAAGAATTCTAAGGGGAAAATACTACAGATTACTGATCAGTAAAGCTGGGTGTTTGTCACAAAAAATATTGGCAGAATTCGTGGAGTAGTCACGGCAAAGTTGTTGATAATCATGGACAACTGAAAAAACTACATTAATTAATTAGATTAATTAACAGATTTCAAGCACAGCATTGGGAAATGACTGAAATAACATGAGCAACTGTAGCAACAGTAAGTGTTTGAAGCTTTAAAAAAAGCAACGGCCAGTTGTCGTCCACTAGGAACAGCCTACTAGAAAAATACATAGATAGCCTGGTGCATAAACCATGTCCATCAGCCCCTCATGGAAAGAAAGAGCTTTTTTTGTCTTTAATTTTACACAACATAGGGAAATTGGGGAAGTCACAGAATCCATCTCATCATCATGCTATAATTATTGTTTTGAAATATTGGGGGGATTGTAACCCCCCCAATAAATTATGGTGATGTGCATTATGAAAAATGTTAATAGCATTTGTTAACTCATTTGAATGGATTGCTTTGATATATTTCTCTTTGCTGTCTGGAGCCCATGTGTATGGTTGGTTGAGCTGGTACGGCTTACTGGGCTGTTTTTCAGTTTTTTTCAGGAACACATTTATTTGATTGTGGTCTGAGAGGGGACTTGGCTGCCTGACTGTAAATGCCCTGATAGAGGAGGGGGTCCATGTCAGTGATTGCATAATCAACTACACTACTCCCAAGAGCTGAAGAATATGTGAATTGCCCAAAAGGACTCCCCCCTGATCCTGCCATTAAGGATATACAGACCTCAGGTTTGACAGAGATGCACTATTCCTTTCCATTTTTGTTTATTATTTTGTCAAAGTTGTTTCTTTTCATTAGTGTGGGTGTGAGGTGCAGAGGGGCCTGTCTGAACACATGGGTATTTCCTTTTGAATCTATGCAGTCATTTTCCGTGCCTGTGCGGGCATTAAAGTCTCCACAGACCATCACATTTCCCCGGGCCTGGAAATGGACAATTTCTGTGCAGAGGGTGTTGAAGAACTCCTTGTTGAAGTAGGGAGATGGAGGAATGTATTCTGCACACAAATACACTGTATGTTTTTGTCGCAGATGCCAATGGTTTGACTTATTCTAACCATATGTGTGATGTTCCTTGCTGGGCAAAATCCCCTCTGTACCACACTACTGTTCCCCCTTAGTCTCTGCCTTGCTGTATAGGGCTCAGTTTCCAGGAGTTTTCTATGACTTGTAACCTGAGGGGCACTGAGCAAGCACATCATTACAGCAGCAAGGCTCTAACAAAATTAGAATATCAATATTGCTAATGCTTTTCAATAATTCAGAATCTGTACTTTTTATTCCAAGAGCTGTAGAGTACCAACCTAGCAGATTCAATGAACTAAAACTAAAACTTCTCATTTTGAATTGACAATGAACAATGATTTATAATCTGAAGTAGAATATAAATGTATTTAATGCTAATCTTCTTATTCTTCATATTATTATTTGTATTTATCTATTTAGTCATTTTGAGAATAACCTAAGTGATCGGTTTTCTCTTCCTACCCTGTTGGTGGTACCCTGTAGCAGTAACAGGGTACAACCAACAGTGCTCTCTGGAGAAGGCCCTCTCCCTCTGGAGTGGGTCTTCCTTCAATTTGGCAAGCTGAGCTCTCAGGGCCTGGTTGTCTTTCTGGTCTTTGCCTCATCCTTTCTGTTGTTCTTTGTCTTACTGTGATTCGGTTCCTCTAATCCTCTTTTTTTTTTAAGAAAAGATGTGGCTCATCTCCCAATTTTCCAAATTTGTACACAATTCAGAGGTCTGTCTTCTTTTGGTTGAAATACAGTTCCAATTACAGCTTACTATGCCAGAGAGAGACTCTGCAGAGGCCTAATTCTGCCAAAATTCAGCATCTATTATTTTAGGGAAATGTCTTAATTATATTCGTCTATAGAAGTATTGTTCTGGAAGATGCTGAAGTTAAACTCCAGGTCACCCCTTCTGGTAGGGGTGAGATCAATGTGAGGAAAATAGACAGCTATTATAAAAGGCTCCAGAATCCTAGGCCCGTGTCCATTAAACAATTCATGCACTTAACAGTCGATAGAATTTCATCGTTTCATTTATGTCTCACCTATGAAATCTGAGTTAGTGACTGCTTGTGTAAGATTCCACACTGCATTTTAAAGCAAAAAGTGATGGGACAGAGGCTATCTAGTCTGAGCCAGGCTCCAGGCGGGACAAAAGGCATGTGGTTTGGATGCCTTGTAAAACCAGCATGGCATTCATCTGCTCCCACTGATAAACCTCAAAATAAAAGTAATCATCTCCCACAGCGTGTTTGGTCCCACAAGAAAAGCAAACAAGGTTCAAAGCTATGTGTCATAGCCAAGATGACAGGCAGATCTTGCTCATCTGATGAATCTTATAACAGGCAAACAGATTTCCAGCTGGCTGTTCCTATACAACCCATCAGGTGGGTATGTGGAAGGAGAGCACAGGGAAACTAGAGCACAGGGCCTGAGCCATTCACAGCTGGAGAATCAACTACAGTCACCGTACATAAGAGGGATCAAGCTTCTGACTACAGCAAATTCATTCACAGCAAACTCCAACACCCTGGAGTGACAGACAGACTTACTAAGATAACACAGACTTACTGACATAACACAGACACGCTACGCCCAACCATCCTGTAAAAGTATCCTATTCTCTTTATTGCAGGCAGGAGTTGTGTGCATACAGAAACAGGCAGATTTTGGGACGATGGCTCCAAATGACTGTCATTTCAACAAACAGGCATGGCGGCTAAATCACAGCCTTCACCCTGGCATATAGCTCACCCCAATGACACTTAGGGAAGGGAGTTTGTTTGGATTTGCAGATTAACTGGGAGTGAGTAACAGTAAGTCCTATATTGCAGCTTCGCTTTGAGACAGCGTGGAAGCATTCCTCTACAAATATCAACCCAATCACATAGAACTGAGCTAGCACACAAAGGTCATCAGCTACACCTAAGTGCACTACACACTTTTCATACAACTGCTAATGAAATAGACAAGATGCCATTGTGTCTGGGGCCATAATCCAGACTCTGACTTCTCTTGTAGTCAGGATGACATGACAGCACAGTGCGGCTAGACCCACTCCACCTACCACACTGCATACAGCACAGTGTGGCTAGACCCACTCCACCTACCACACTGCATACAGCACAGTGTGGCTAGACCCACTCCACCTACCACACTGCATACAGCACAGTGTGGCTAGACCCACTCCTCCTGCTAAACACCATAATCAGTCACCGACAGAAGCGGCAAAAGTTTGAATCTCAGTGGCGTCGGAGCCTGGGTTTCCGCCCATGCTGACCTTGGTGGTTTGTAAAGTTCTCACATTCTCACAGATGGGCCAGGCTGCCCCCTGGCCCCGCGCACTCGCACACACACTCACACACACACGCACACACACTCACTCACTCACTCACACACACACACACACACACACACACACACGCCTTTGAGACAGGCCCGGGAATGCACCCCTTTGTTCTACGCCAGCCATTTTCAACGGTTCAGAGGTTACGGGATCTAAAATTTAAATGCCCTTCAGGGACTTTAAAGAGGGAACATAGCTAAGAGCAGGAGAAGGGGGAGAGAAAATGAGAAGGAGAGAGGGGAAAAAGAGGGAGAAAGGGAGAGAGGAAGAGTCAAAACTCATCACCGGTGTTCAGATGGTGTTAAGTGAGATCAGTGTCTGGATTCTGTGATACAGTGGGGAACGGAGGACAGAACGTAGACACAACCCAAAACCAATAATCTTTCCTTCTACAGGGTTTTAAAGTAACTCTCCACCTTTCCCACTGCAATCAGAATTCTGCTGATGCAGTCCCTTATCAAAGAGCCAACCCCAATGCTGTTTAACCAATCACTATGAGAGGACTGCTAATACTGATGGTACATCAAATAACATCTAATACATCTGTTTTTAGTGTTTCTTCTTCTTTTTCTGTTTTTGTCCACCAAGATGAGCCTGGAAGAGCTGCCCCCTCCAGTTCCCTATGAGCTGTCAAGCAGGTAATTGATGATGTTTTCATTTCAAGGTGTGGGGTAGGGAGGCTTGGGGGAGGGTGGTAAGGTGGAGGGTGAGGATCTCCACTCAATGATACGTCCCAGACAAAACATCCAGCAGTCACTCCAAGGAAAATAACATTAATTTCCCATTTATTCATTTATGAATATGTGACTTCAGAGATAACATGTGCAAGAAGGCAAGATGATCGTATAGTTACCTACACTGACTGTGACACAATCAAACCAAAGTTCCATTACATAACGCACTTCTATTACATGTTCTTTCTTACAGATGGGTGCCACAATAAAGTCAATGGCAGAACACTATAACGTCAATCTCAAAGTATACTAGTGCCCAGAAAATATAAATACAAGGAAGAATGAGAAGAGAAAAACCAGTGCCGACAAACAAAAATGAACAATAAAATTAAGATGGAGCAAAGGAAAAAAAAATGTTTGGCCACTCACCCAAGTTGGGGTTATCAAGGAAACATTTTGGTGCACACAGTCTGAAATGCTGTATATCTTTACATTTTGTGGTGCCTATAATTCTGTCATCTACTTAGACCAGATTAAGAAATAATCAGAGGCTGCAGGCTACAAAATTGAATTTACAAATATTAATATGAATGGACTTTTCCATGTTGAACATGAATTCACAGAAGATTAGACACATTGAGTGCCAAGAGCCAAGTTGGGTGAGTTTTTCCCTCACAAAAATGGTATCAGTTTTTTATCTTCTTTAGTACACAGGCAAACCTGACTTATTTTATAGATGTGAAAGCCCTGTGATAGTGTGGCACACCCAGGTTGTCATGGTCGAGTGGTGCTTCTACACCCCTGTGCTCCAGCAATAAACAGCTGGTGGCTAATGGTATCTGGATCCCACCTGACCTTTGACCTCTAACAGCCTGGGTAGCTTTTTGATGAGGGCACTTCCCACTTCCAACTGCTACCAAGTCTGAGCTCAGTTTACGAGGGCGGGCGTTTTTTCCTGGCTCTACAGAAGCAATGGAGAAGGCACTCTCTTGGTGACACTCATGGCTATGCTAAAAATCAAGGAGAAGGTGCTGCGTAAAGAAAAGCAGGACATCCCTTCACATGACTTTAACTGACCGCACAATGTAAATCTAGCCACATTTGCAGCAGCTTCCAAGACATACAAGTAAACCCTGCAGGAGACTCCTGTGGCAGCAGAAGCCGCAGGACTAAGAACATGAAAATCCAGAACAACTGTGTCCCTGTTAGTAGGTGTTTGGGTCCCTCATAACACAAAGGGCTTTGAGTCTAACATGGTATAACCCAGAGTCTGGCAGCAGCACCAGCAGCCCAGCACCCGGCCCAAACCTTAATAATAATGTTCATCACATGCTGTCGCCATTGTGATGAGACTGGATGGGATCTAACTGACAGGGCTGCTGACACTCAGCACCCCGCAATACAGCTTCAGAGTGCCAGCTTTCAACACTCCACAACACAGCTTCAGTCTGCCAGCTTTAAACACTCCACAACACAGCTTCAGTCTGCCAGCTTCCAGAACCCCACAACACAGCTTCAGACTGCCAGCATTCAACACTCCACAACACAGCTTCAGTGGCAGTTTTCAACACTCCACAACACAGCTTCAGACTGCCAGCTTCCAGAACCCCACAACACAGCTTCAGACTGCCAGCTTCTAGAACCCCACTACACAGCTTCAGACTGCCAGCTTTCAGACACAATTTCATCATCCTCGGTGGAGTCACATGCCCAAAATGAGGTACGCCCCGAGACATACCCCTACTGTTTTCACGGCAGAAAATTTGTTTCGCTATGAAAGTGCCTTAACCTTCAACAACAGCCAACGTTTTTCTGAGAATTTCTTTTTTTTAAAGCTTTAGAGAAAAGTATTCAGAAAAGTACTAGTGATGTTTTTGTCCTTTTTTGTTTACTTCTCTCATTATAAAGTCCCAAAAAGAGCAGACAAAACAATGGCTAAAGGGATTGAAAGTCCTTTTCTTTAGAGTAACACAGAAAATAACTTTTCAACTTCGGCCAAAACATATTGGATAAAACCCCACAGAAATGCCTGCGAGTGTATTAAAAATAACTAAATCTGCAAGACAAGCTTCCATTCAGGGACTAGCATACAACCCGCTGCATGTGTTATTTTAAGACAAAACTGAAAAGTCCACCCCTTCAGAAACCCCACTGCGTTTTCTGAGTATTAATTCGCAGAGCGAGGTCACATGCAGAACATCTGCCATTCTGCCCCGCAACCTCCTAAGCACCGCCAGGCCAGAGCAAAACCACCACTTCTTCCTCTCCGCTCTCATTTTGGCTGCTTACATTTTACAAATCCGTCAAGCCAAAAAAGAGGTCCTGCCTTTTTACCGCCATTTTTTTGTATCCACATGATTTCTTTTTGTTTTGTTGGGAGGGGGACGCGGTCCTTTAAAGGCCCTGGGTCCTCTGCACGGGTATGTTTCTGTGAGTGCCGAGATGAATTATAGAGCTTTTCACACCTGTTTCTGTTCAAAATGCAGCAGACTGGAGGTTTGCTAACTGTGCTTTCCGGGAAAAAAATGTCTGCCCCGGCAATGGCATTGCTAGGTTTGTACATCGGGGCTAAACCAGCCCCTAATTGTATTAACATGGATTAAGCGTTCCAACAAAAAAAAGCACATTCTGCGGTTTACTTTTATGAACTGTGATTGCGGCTCCCTTCTCCCAGACTCTTGTGTACAAACAGAGGAAGGAGCCGAGAGCCAGACCAGTAATCCGCTGCTCCGAGCGAGGCCTTGAACGTCTGCACGGCAACCATCTAGAGTCCGGGCTTCGTCTAATTACTCTATCGCGTAATTTCACTAATTGCCTTTTCGTCGTGGGGGCCGGGCTGCGGAACGGGGACGCGGTGGGACCTTCGCACGCCGGCCTCCGTTTGGCGCTCGTTTCTCGCGAAATCAAACGAGGAGAGCGTTAATCGAGCGCGGCGTGGGAGGGAGAGAAAACAAACGGCGTCCTACCGCGGGAGGAAGCGAAAAACAGAGCAGGGCACCGAGCGCTTCCACCAGGAAGTCTGCCACAATCGCTCTATTTTTGTTGTGATAAACAGAACAAAACGAGCGGAGGCGCAGGGAAAAAGGCGACGCTGCTGGAGGTTTGGCTCCGGGCTTCCTCCCTTAGCCACAGCTTTATAGCAGCATGTTCACACTGGCACGTTACTCTGAACACACACCCGCCTTTTCTATTTGACAGCTTTTTTTGCCTTTTTACTGAAAATATGTTTATATTTCCAGCACTAAAACCTTGCGGCCAAAAGCTAAAAATGGATAACGCGCCGGGTTCTAATAATAATTCTAAATTGGATATGGAGTCCATTAATGATTGCCTCCAAGACCGCTTATCCATCTCTTCCTTGCTCTTTCTATTTCTCCCACCTAAGCAAGGGCAGCAAGCCATCTACACCCCCTCACCGAGCCTCACCCCCACTCACCCTCCCACTTCAGAAACACTGTTTGGGGGGGGGGGGGTGTCCTCATGGCAAATTCCAGGGTAGGATCATTACTTTTCCCTCTACACCAACGTTACACCAACAGTGCACCCTGCTACGTTTTGCCAAAGGGTGAACTGCTCGGCCTTCCATTCAGCCTGCCAGGAGCGAATACAAATTCTAAATCATCCCTGTATTAGCATGTAGCAATTTCCCAAATTCCCAATTTCCATTCTCTCCAGCCTCGTCCCTTCCTCCGCCTCATCTGTGGACTGCTGAGGGCTCTATGTAAAAATGTGCAAATTTTGCAATCTGCTTTGGAGTGAGGAAGTGAGGAAGAGGGGTTTTTCTAACCTGGCCATGACAAGGTGTGCACTGCCACAGTGCTGGGCGTATGGTCACTGACTGTGCAATGCTGTGTGTTCACGGCTATGGGAACTGACCATACAGTGCAGTGTAATTGCGGCATAGATGCTCACTGTACCTGCACCTGCCTTTGTACAATTCCCATAGTCAGCCGAGGTCACATGACGCGGCTGCAGCGTCATGGCCGCCACCGCGCGCGTCCGTCTCACAGAGCCGCGCGTTCGCCTGCGCGCTCGGCCTCTTCCAGCAGCCCCCAGGGACGGCAGGGCAGCCCGCCGATCTCGCCGGCCGACAAAGCCGGGGCCGCGAGCACAATGGACCTTTTCTTGGAAGGGCTCATCTTAACTCTCCTCCGCCCCCACGGGAGCGCCTCTCGGCTTCAAACCTATCCGGTTTCTCCCGATCAACAGGCACCGCGGTCTGAGGAGGCTACGCACCCAGGCCACTTTGAAGAGCCGCACCAGGGGGCATGGGACTTTGAGGGGGGGTGTCCGGCGTTACCCACAGGGGGGCATTCGGGCACAGGGTCTCTCGGAGGGACGTCACAGAAGCGGCACCGTACTCACCGTGAGGTGCTGGAAGAGCCACGCCCGCATGATATTGGTGGCCACTTTGGGGAAGATGCCGCGCTTCTTGTTGCGCTTCTTCTCCTTGTCGGGGTCGTCGTCGTCCCCCGTGCTCGGAGAGGCCACGCTGTTGTCCAGACCGTCCCCTGCCAGGAACAAAAGCACACACCTGTGAGGGGACACCCCTGAGAAGGCGGCGCTTCCGGACGCGGGTTCGAAAAGGGGGCCGCGGGCGACAGTTCTGCAGCAGAACCCGGGCACCGCTTGAGCCCGCTGCTCCGACAAACGCATTCGATTTCAGCGCTTTCGCAAACAAGCCCCTTTTTTTATTTCCTTCGGTTCCCAAGGCTCAGCCCCAGCCCGTCGCGCGGATCACGGGGAGCACAAAGGGGCCTCCCCCGTTCCGTTTTTTCCCGCTCTTTCCCGTCTGACACGGAGCGCCACCAAAGAATTGGAAATGACAGCGGGGTTTTAGTCTTTATTATCCCGCCACAGATATTCACGGAAGATCGCGCGGATGCATTTTTACCGCAGGTGGGGGAGCCGCACGCAATCACAAAAGAAGACGAAATATAAAGTTAAAGGCGCTCCGCGCTGCTTCGGAGATCGGGCATTTTAATAACAATGCCACATAGGTGCTTACAGCAACCTGTCAGCGCTCGATAAGGTTTCATTAAGGGGCAGTTAAACAAAAACCGGGGAGAGAGGATAGAGAGCTTAGCGTGTTTGCGAATAAACCGCACTTTGGGGCTATTCTGAACCGCGCACCACATTTTATTTATAACCACAATTATTATTATAGGCATTCTATGCAACAGAGAAAAATTTCCCAGTCTCCGGCACTGAAAAGCTCTTCCATAATTGTTATTATTATTGCGAGGTGAGAAATTTCACCGCATAAAATAATAAATCATAAAAGAAACACGGGGGAGGTAAACAACTCCGCGATAGGGGATATTTCAATGGGACAGCCCCCCAGCGTGCACAGCCCTGGATGCGCTTATTTATTGATTAAACATAAAGAGCTCCTAAAGACGGCTGCCGCTGTGTGCACACCCGCTAAGATAACCAAATTTTAACTCTGCTTCGTCTTCGGGTCCCATTCACTGACACCCAGCACCTGTCTAAGCCAGACTCATTGATAATTAATGGAAATATTCGCGGTAATCCGGTGGAGATTACTTTTTTCCAGCTTTGTGCATCAATAGAATAATCAAGGTCCTAAAACAGCCTTCTCTTCCCCATTACCTCGGGCAAAAGAATTCCTGAAAGCATGCCTTTAGGGCACCTGAATTATATACGCCATTAGGAGGGGAAAGGCTTTCTCCATTCCATATAAAACACTCAGCCAAGCCTGTCCTGTCTGCTCCTGCAGTAAGAGAGAAGCAGCCCCAGAAACAGATTTTTTTTTTTTAAAGTGAAGACTTATGTAGATACAATAGAGAAAGCTTTTAAGCAAGGCCTGGCTTGCCTACTCACTTACTGGAGAAGTGACCGACCCCCACCCCCTATCCCCCCACAATGTGCTCATGCACACGCACAGACACACAGACACAGATACATGCACGCACACTCACGCACATACACACGCACACACAAACACATATACAGTGAGCTACATAACATTTTGGACAAAGACATATTTTTTTCTTTATTTGGGTCTGTACTCCACAATTTTATATTTGTAATAAAACAATTCAGACATAGTTCACATTCTCAGCATTTATTTAAAAGCTAGATTTTATACACTTTGGTTTCAACTTTGAACTTTGAATACATAGTCCCCCACCCCCATTTCAGGGCACCATAATATTTGGGACATACTATGAAAACAGCCATGTTTAGTACTTTGTCGCATATCCTAGACATCACCAGGCGCTGAGTATCTTCTCCGGTGATGCTCTGCCAAGCCTGTACTGCAGCCATCTTCAGCTCCTGCTTGTTTTGGGGACTATTTGCCTTAAGTTGTCCCTTCAGCATATGAAATGCAAGTTCAATTGGATTCAGATCAGGTGACTGATTTTGCCAGTCAAGGATTTTCCAGTTTTTGGCTCTGTAAAACTCTTTCGTTGCTTTAGCTGTATGTTTGGGATCATTGTGTTGCTTGTAGGTGTTCAACTACATTTAAAATGTTTGATTACAAAATTGTGGTCAGAGCCAAATCAAGAAAGAAAGAAAAAAGTATCTGTCCCAAACATTATGGAGCTCACTGTATATGCACACACACACACACACATATATATGCATGCACATGATCACAAGCCAATATATTCACAAGCCAAAAACAGCCCTGGCTAATGCTCAGTTTGTTCCTCCTACTGTTTTTAGGCAAATAGAGCTAGTCCGCTCCCATATGGGAGGGAAATTGCACTGCTTGATGTGTAATCTAAGACAAGATTTTCATTGGAAGCAAATGCTCTCAATCCAGTGTAAAGACCAGTTCATGTTCCGGAAAGCCTATAACAACAAACCCAGGGCCGGTCCCACGCGAGCTGGAGAAACAGAAGCAAACACCGGAGAGGAGATACTGGGGAGACCGCCTGACGTCTGCCTTTAACCGCTCTCCTCTTTATTAGAAAATCTTTAACCTCCCCCCCCCAGCAGCACTCCTTAAACCCCACCTCGGCAGGTCTGGAGCTTGGAGGGGAGCAGAGGAGGGGAAAAAAAAACAGCAAATCTGTCAATTTTATCAGCATTTCCATTTTCGCTGCAATTTGACGCCGATCACCTCGGCGAGGTCTGGGGCTAATTTCTCCCTTTTTAACATCAGTGAACCGAGCTGGGAGGCGGTGGGCTGTCAGGGGCAACTGAGTTTTTTTTTTGGGGGGGGGGGGGGGTTCTCCTGCTGCCAAATAAAGGCAAATTATTAAGGCAGGCTGAAAGGGTGGAAATAATCAGAAAAATGATGCTGGTCCATAAACAAGCTTACAGCCTCATTAGTCCAGCTGCAGGCCCCACTGGCTGACTCACACTCTTTTTGCTGATGCTATGAGGAAATGCCACAGGGAAACTTTGGCCAGCTGCTAATGGTTTGTGACAGCTTCTTAGCAACTAGTGCGAGGGATGCAGTGGCACTCGCTACTGACAAAAATCAAGAATGTCACATCATTTGCCCATGTGTGGCAAAGCCTATGTGGCAATTAAAGAGCAGGCCAGTGGCTTGGGCCGGCCGGGGGGCAGTGGGAGACACCCTGCGGCTATCTGGGGAGGAGAGCGAACACAGAGGAATTTTTTATAACTCCCCCCCCCCGCCCCTCGCATGCTGCCTCAACGCCCCCTCTGCAGAAACCAGGTTAACACACTCCCCCACTCCTTTGTCAGCAAGAGGGCTGCGCTCCTCTGACCCTGACACACACACACACACACACACACACTCTCTTTCTCTCTCTCTCTCTCTCTACCTCTCTCTCTCACACACACACACACACACTCAGTCTTTTCACTCTTCCCTTTCAGTGTGCTGCACTGTCTCTGTTTCGATTTCTCTGCATTTCTAAATCTCTATTGCTCTCCTTTCTCAGCTGCCTCCTTTCAGTCTCTCTTACTGTGCTTCTCTCTCTAGCTCAATGTCTCTCTCTCTCTCTCTCTCTTTCTCTCTCTATCTAGCTCACCATCTCTCTCACTCTCTCTCTCCCTCCCTCCCTCATCGGGCATCCCCTGACATTATCAGAGGAATTTAGGGTAATCCTTTATGATCTGATCACTCAGAAGAGGCGCTACCTGTTCCTTTGTTTTCGCACATGGAAGTGAAAGGTGCCAGCTATTGTTCTGCTCTCTGGCGAATTAGCAAAGCAGGATTTGATATGAGTCATGCAGACTCACTAGCTGTCAGTCAGCGATAAAAGCCGAGGGGAAAAACAGCTTTCATTTATTTCTTTGTCACCGTTTCCTCCCACACTAATCTGACTCCAATATGAAGTTTGTCTGTCTCATGTCACTCAGGCGAGGGGTGACTCCTAACAAGCGGAGAGAAAGAGGAACCCCGGGTCCCCAGTTTCAATTTTGGAGCCACGGGTGATAAGTCAAAGCTGTCAAAGCAGCGAGCACAGCTGTTTGGCCCTTTAAATCATTTTAAGAAGTTGTTTTCACAAAATTTTATAGGCCATGCTCCGGTGGCGCGGGGGGCCGGGGAGCGGGCACGCGCGCGCCGCGCTCCGTCCACGGACGATTTCTTGCGAGACCCCGGAACCGTGCGTGCGATCGGCCGGCTCTCCTCATGTTTCAAACGCGCGCGGATCACATGTCGGCCCCGCGCCCCTTTAAGCAGACCCAGGCATTCAGGGCCCCCGCTATCTTGTTCCTTTCAGAGGGCGCACGGGGGGAGGGGGAAGGGGGTTTTGGGGGGGGGGGGGGGGGGGGGGGGCTGGGAGATAAAGCAGCATTTATTGTATTGAAGCCTTTCACATGGCCAGAATAGCAGAGGCAGCGGGGGTTCCCTTTAGCTGGGTCAGGAGCTCCTCCCACCAGCCCCGGCTATTCGGCCCATGCAGGAATTCCTGCAGCAGAACTCCCAACAATAACAGAAATGCCCCACGTGCGCGGGTTTTCAAAAGTGTCTTCTTCTGGCGGAAACAACAGACGGACGGGAACTTTCCAGGGATCCCTCCGACGCTGGTGTCCTTCCTCCAGAGCGAAGGCATTATGGTCTGACCGCCTTTGAACAAACACCCATCTGGGCTCCCCATTACCACAGTCTTACTGTTGCATTCTAAAACTGATGACAAGCACCTTCAACACACAACCCTACTGCAGCAGTTCTGCGATTCTGGACTCTCAATGAAAACTCTGTGCTCCAAATCATGTTCATTTTTTCATTAAAGCCCATACAAGAGCAACACTCATTTTATTTATCTCACAATATTTTTATGTGTCTATAAGTGGTGTTTTTCTTTGATAGTGGTTGTAAATAATCATCATGACAGAAAATAACATATTGTAATAACTAATCCTGAGTGTAGTATATACTTACATGCTGCAATTTTAGAGAATTCACTCTAAATAATACTCGCTCATTAACAAGCAGACATTGAAGGGTCTGTATTTCGTATACATACGGACAGAAACAAATGAGCTTGTAATAATTACTGTTTACAAATGTATGATTATTTGCTTATTTGGGGGGGTCCCTTAAATTGCATATTTTTACATCCATTTAAATGCTGTTACCTGCATTTGCTGTCCTTATATCTCACATTAACAAAACAATGACTTGATATGTCAGGGCCTGATTGAATATTGATAGTTATTGAATGCCAAATATTCCCACTCACTCACCCACAGGTGAATAGAAAGATATGGTGCTGCTCATCTGTCTGACCCTGTGTGTCCCAGTACCCATGTATCCTCCTTTGCTCCACTACCACCTCGCCTCCTCCATGCCCCAGAATCCGAGCGCTGTGTCCTCCCTCCCACCAGTGCATGAGGAGACGAGCGAAGCAGCTTCAGACTCGGCTCCTCGTGTCCTCACGGTGAAGGACACATCGATGTTTGCTACCACGGAAGTCCGTTCACATTTCTATGTGACATCATGGGGACTGAAAAACCATCCCACAGAATTTGACACCAACCAAAATTTAGAAAGCGGAGATGGCGGAGAACTTGAATTACATATAGAATCCTACCCGAAGGCTAGATTGTCAACAACGGATAACAAAATGTCAGACAGTTTCGCTTTTGTGGGTCTAATCCAACAGACAAATTCAGCAATTTAATAGGCGAAGCAGGGTTTTTTATTCGCTTGTATGCATGCTGCTTAAATGAACATGACGAAGCATAAATAAGTAAGGCAGCTACCATTATTTCAGTATGTGAGTAGCATGCACAAATTAATTAATACAACTGTTTCCAAAGGACGTATTTATTACCAACAAATTTGATTTCAGATATTACAGTGGGAAATACTTCTTTTTTCAATGGGAACACATTGGTAACTCATAATATGAAGCAACATATTTGCTTCTAATCTACGGAAATGTTTCTGAATTAGCCTATGTGAGATGCAATGAACTGGCAATATAATGTCGGGTGTCACAGTATAACTACAGAATATGAAGTGAATTGGGATTCTGGAATAACGGTAAATTTTAATGTTTGCGTGTACTGTGAGATGTTTACTTTGATCTAATGTTGCTAATTACGTATATACTAGCGTCTCGACATGAACCATCATGCCAGGACCATGTCTGGACTGGCTACAGTACATGCAGCTACTTGTACTCGAAACTTACAAGCTATTTTGCAGCTGCATATGGGCTGACCACATGTAAAACCTGTGATTGGCTATGAGGCCATTTGAGGGCATGGCAAAAAAATAACACTTATGATAGGGCTATTTCATCAATGGTCAACATCAGCTTAGATGAGAGAGAAGCAGATAAGCAGTCCCACTTTTCTTCCTTGTTCTCTCCTTCACTCCAGATACTCACAGGTAGGAGATGAGTGAGAGTTGGGGAGTGGAGGGGCTTATTTTTACTTTGCATCCTTTCTTCGCATCCATTTCTAACTCCTTCACAACTCTTTAGCTCCACCCAATGGAGGAAAACAAGGAAAGGATACGAGGACAAAGGAATAAAGGAAACGTGTATTAGGCAAATGGAACGTCCTTTTTCAAGCAACAGTTTGAAGCCACGTCAATAACAGATATGGCAGATGGGGAGCGGTGGATCCATAGGTTGATCATTTATATGTCACGTGTTCGGACAAAAATACTTCCACAAAGGATGTAGTCCTTTCCTTGCTCAAGCATCCTTCGGGAGCCTCCTAGCTCCTTGTTACTTGCTCCTAGCTGGATCAAGGAGCATTTAATGGGTTGGAATGCCCTTAAAGATGGCGGACAGTCAATTCCTGGGTCTGTCAAGGACCAAGGGGATTGAGCCCGAGGAAAGGAGGCGAGGAATGAAAAGTAATGGGACACACTCACAGAAGCCAAAGACAGAGCACAACATGACATCACTTCCTGTTCCCTTCACTGTAGCAGTCTCTGTGACGCAGGGAACAATGTTAAAATAAACTGTGGGGCCAGAATCTAGCATTGTCCGGTTGAGCAGTTTCACACTGCAGCTATCGATTTTTCACTCCCTTTCCACACTTTTAAATGTGAAGAAGTCATGGCTGCGAAGAGAAAAGAAAATGTCTGCAATGGTTCAAACAAACCTGGTTCCGTTTTAGCTCAGGGAACCCACACACCACGTCAGTTCCAGTTCCCAGCTCCCAGTTTTGGACCATGTTTGCTTGAAATCAATCTGAAACAGATGGTTCTGAGGGTAGGGGTCCGGGCCAAGAACGGACCAATACCCACCACAAAAGCTGAGAGCACTGTGAGGCCCTCTTTGCCACTCAGAGCCCAAAAGGTCCCAAAATTCAGCTAAAGAGCAAAAAAGAGGGACTTTAATCTGAACCTATGACTCAAACAGCAGGGGTGCAGAATATAGACAAATGCACGATTGGACTATGCATCATAAGGCCAGAAAAGAACATTTTTAAGCTTAAAGGAATGAAATTTTGGCCCAGATGAAGACACTGTCCGGACTTAATCTAACCACAAAGCTCATCGCCTTAACTTTTGACTGAAACAGTGCAGCCTATTTTGTTTAGTTTCTTAAACATTATCATGAGTTTTGCCAGTGGTTGCAATCAATGCACTATATCAAGCAATAAATTAAAATAAAAAGAACATTAAAACTGTCCACACCACGTATTTCAGAGTTGACAAAAGATGACAAAATTTAATTTTATATCAGAGGACAGGCAACTGTTGCCACTATTACACCAGCAGAGCTTGCCACAAGGGAATAACAATGGAAATAGGTCATGGACCTTATCATGATATCCTGACAGATTAAATACCATATGCATCTGTGTTTTGTAATTTATCAAATAAACTGTGAATCAGTCATTCAATCATTCAACCTATCAATCAGTCAACTGTAATTTGTGCACAACAATTTCTCTTTACCTGCTCGTATCATGGCACTACTTTTTGTTGCATTCTGATAATGAAAGAAGAGGAAAATACTGTCCTTAGATTGGGTGTCTCAGTGAACCACCTTTTATTGTCAGCCTCTGGCTGATAATTTTCCACACGATAGTTTTCTAAATGACACAGGCGAGAGATAAGCAGGGTTCATATGCAGGGATTTCCCCCTATAGCTGGATATCAGTGCAGCTGGCCTGAAGTACAGTCGATTGTATGAGAACATTTGGCTGCTAATAATACGTCTTCATTGGACCAGCTTTTGTTTAATTGAGGGTGACACCAGGGAGGATTCTACCATGGCCCAGCGGGGTGAGTGGTGAGTGTGACAGGGAGGAGGGCTGGGATGGAAGGGTTCCAAACCGATTACAACAGGGAGGGTTCATCTGAGTTCAGCACACATCCAATACATCCAGAGCTGAATTTCCCAAATATGTCAATGGGTAAATTTTCGGTGTTTTCTTTTACCATGTTCGTTTCTCTTGATTAATAGCAGTGTTCGAGCATCTGTTGGCTGTGGCATCCTGCAATAACTCAGGGACAGGGAGGACAGTATCTCGTGGCGTGCTGTGGTACATCTGTGTAGACCACAGGAAGTGGGGGTGGTGGGGATGTGGGGATTTGTAGTTCTACGGCCTCCGGGTTGCACGGGGGAGATAACAGCAGGGCTGGAAGCGACGGAAATAGATCGGAGCGGCCTCCCCGCTTCCTGCCCGCAGCGGCACCGGGCCGCGTGGGCCCGCGCGATTCGACCCAACGGCGCTCCGGCGCTGACGCCGGCCGGGCCGTCTTCGCTCGTGCGGAAGCTCCCGAGACCAGGCTCTGTGAAAGCCCAAGGGGATAGGGCCACCAGCTCCACCAGGCCGCAGCCCTTTATTTCCAGGTTATCAGCCATTTTAATCTGCGGTCTCACTCCATTTCTTCTTTTCACTGTCTTGTAGCTCAGACCGCAAGAGTTATCGGGTTACCACTGAAAATGTATAGGTCTCTCCTCTCTTTCGAACACACATTCACACGCCCAAAGTATACATACACATCCAATGCCTCAACAAACACCACCACCCCCCCCAAAGTTTTTTGTTATTTGTTTTGTTTCTTTCTGTCACACTAAACCTGAAAACCTAAACTCCCTGAAAAATCTTGAAGTGGCCTTTATCTGTCCCACCCAAATCCCCTAAACAGGGTCTCCATGTCAAAAGACACTGGCTGTGCTTGAGGGGGATTGTTTGGTCGGGGTCAGCCACAGGTCAAGCATTTGGCCAGTTGTTAACACAAAACTTGCCCCCTCCTGCACCACCACCACCCCACACACACACACACACACCCCACCCCTCCCAAAGCAGCCCGCAGCCACCATCTTCAATGACAACTGTCTACATGAGCCTCAACCCAGCTCCGCCCTGACAAATAATCCCTTCCCTATGAAGTGCTCCTGACCACAAACAAAGAGGTCAAACGCCTTTTAGCAGAAACTGTAGAGGAGGCTACATTCCCCAAATATGGAGCTTGGCTGGTATTTGCCTGCATGAAACAGGCTTTCAGGAATGCCATTTTGAAACGGGGTCGGTGAATTCTTCGGCTCTTTGTTAGGGCCCCCGTGCATAATGGCCTTTGAAAAAGAGGTTCTAACGCATCTAAATTGAATTATTTCAATTCAGGAGTGGGGGGGGGGCTTCATTCAAATTCAGCCTGGCAGATTTACATGTTGAAAAAAAAAAAAACACCGGACAGAAAATGAATGAGATTATCTGCGTGCCCGTGCTTAAGAGGCTCCAGAGAAAGTCAATAAACCCACGATCAGAGGAAGAAGAGAAGGGGAGAGCTGGAAGGCACAGGGTGTTCTTCAGAAACGGTTTTACAGTGTGCGCGCAAGTCCTCCACACCCTGGCTTCTCTCATTAGCTGCTCCGACATCTTTAACCAAGGCTGTGGTATTCTGCGTCCTGCGCTGAAATTATTATTATCTGCGGAGGGAAGTATTCCTAACTCTGAATAGCATCAGTGGGCAGACCATATGGCCAACCGTCGGGTAGCATCCTTATCCTCATCCGCTTTGAGGGATAAAAATAGCGCGATGCTGTTTGCGGCTCTAAGCCGGGAGTCAAACACACCGCGATACTCCTAATAAAATAAAGGCTAACCCGCAGCTCAGAGACGCAGTACAGATCGCTGCACCCGCGACGCGCTCACAGACTGTACTTTTCACAACCCGAGATAGAAACAGCTTGAGATCAAAAGATTGTGTCTGTTGTTGAATGGTGTAGCGTGATATCAATGTAAATACAATTAATTCCAGCACATTTTAATTTGTCTTTCCTCAACATTGTGTGAGAGAAAATATTGCCAAATCATTTGCATATTTCAAACCAACAAGTGTCCGACCATAAACTACCTGATCTCAAATCTCCAAGTTTTTAAAAGCAGTTTTTATTTCACCTGTTTTGGTGACTATTAGCTTTCCACTGGCAGGGGACATCCACATCAAACAACTGCCCCAGGACTTGGGTGACCTCTGGCCTTTGCTGATTTTGAAATTAAATAAACCAACACTGTCTGTGGGACACAGAGCCCAATAAGACCACAAGGGTAATGAGCAAAGTGTTAAAGTCGTGCCTATTTCCTGTCACTCACAGTATTCAATGCTGCAAACTACCTTCCTGCACTCTCTACGTCCTTCCACCTCTCTCTGCCTCCTTCTCTCTGTCCTTCTCTCTCGCCCTTCCTTCCTTCCCTGGCATGCCTGTCCTCTCTATCAGTCGCCAGGCCCCTGATAGCGTATCTCTGTGAGCGCGCTTTCAGGCTTTTCCAGAAAAGTCGGTTTGCATGTATCTGATGGGGCCCTCGTGGGTCCCTGTGTCTCTTGGGGGATGTTGAGTAATGTTCACTCAGTTCTTCAGGGGCAGATGTAATCCGCTGTGACATGTCAGTGTTGAGTTGCTCTGATTTCTGTCAAATCCACATAAACTCTTGCTCCTCACATCATAAGCTGGGGTACACCATTGGGGGCTGGTGAGGCAGTGTATTCACAGTGTTGGGACAGAAGTTCCTTGGCGATTTGAAATGATCCAAAAGGGGCACTGTTGAATCTGGTGTACAAAAATGTCCCAGTTCCATATTCTGTTACCATGGCGTTAGTATTACTTCCGAACATTTAAGCATTTATTCTTAAGCCATTCAGAACACAGCGCACCTGTAGGTTTCAGCCACACTATGCTATTGCTGATGATAAGGGTAGCAAAGCATCAACACCTCAATAAGCACAAACAGTCATTCTGGCAAGCCTCTGTTCTTACCAGTCACAGAATGTCACAGAAGGATAGAATTTGATAAGACAAATTCAAACTCTTACTTGTACAGAACGCTGCCACCTTACATTTATATTTATGTTAAAAAATGACACCAACAGCTTTTATCAATGAAAAACGTGTGTGTGATTGAATTCAAACTTCCAGCAGTTGCAAGCCGTCTCAGAATAACCTGATTTCAAAAAAGTATTTCACCATATTTTACCACAAATGAGTTTGTCTGCGTTTTTGAAGAAAGTAATTAGGCAGCACCAGTAAGTTTTGCAGTTCCATAGACAGGCACTACATTTATGAAAAAGCCTTCCTACAAATATCTAGATAGGAACCTAAAGATAGAGCTTTGCTACATCACCAGCACACCACAAATATGTGCATTTGATGTAAATACAGTTTTGGCCTCTGAAGATCAGAAGCAGATCACTATAACCTTTGAAGATCACTACTCTGTGGAAAGCCCTTTCTCCTCCTCACTGCTCTTGCTATTCAAGAGCAAGAGCACCCTGGATTAGCCTGTTTTTGGCACCTTGTGCCATGCCAATCTTACAAGTGATAGCAAGGGGAAACCATTTCTAACACAGACATGGACACACATGCACACTCAAGCACATACAAATGCATGAACTCATACATGCTTGCCTAAACACACAGGCAAGGCCATGCATGCGCACATGCACACACACAAAAACAAAACACAAAGTCAAATACGCACATACACACATCGAGAAGCATGTGCATACGCTAACAAGCTTGCGTGAGCACACATGCATTCAAATTAAAATTCTTCACAGAAGAACTAAAGGTCACTGAAGGAGAGTCAAGTGGTCTAGCTGGAGAAGGTAGAGGATCTGGCTGAAACAAGAGAGGCAGAGAGCACTATGCCTTGAAGGACAGCTCACTACTCCCACCTTCTTAAGCCTTGCCTTGGAGGAGGTACTGCAGCTTCCCTCTCTCTCTGTCGCTCTGTCACTCTGTCTGTCTCTCTCTCTCTCTCTCTCTCTATGTGCCACACACACACACACACAAACACACACAGACACATACATACGTACATACACGCACACACAGACTGACACATAAACACATACACACACACACACCTCCTTTCATTGTATCAGCGAGGTAAGCAGAAGGCCCTCTCACAGCAGATTAAGCCCAACACAAACAGGGAAACTCTATCATCATTGTTTCATCAGCCGAGAGACAAGGGGCCGGAGCACAACTATAAACCCTAGTTAAAAGGCCGACAGAGAAAGCAGAACAGGTTTTGATATATGAGACAGTGGCTTATTGGACTTTATACTCATTCACTTTCCTTCTCCTCTTTGGCTTTTTTGATTACCCACACAACTGAGAGTGGTGACAAATGAGTGTTTCCCCCTGGTGTGGGAATATGCCCCACTTCCTCTTTTTAAAGGGAAAACCTCTGCTCACACTTAAGCCTTTATCGGTAACGAAGCAATAAGGGCCATCACCAGCCATGACTTTCCAAACAAGCGGTGTTCAACAAGTATGCACATGTTATATTACCTCCCGATGCATTGCTACTGATATTCAACCTGGTTACATAAATGAGGATAGTTACACAGCTGAGATGGGAGCAGAGGTGAGAGGAATTCCGCATGCAACAAGAGAGCCATTTCAGAACAACTGTAATATCAGATAACGGTATGTCCATTGGAATCTCGATAAAGACATTTTTCTTTTAGCTAACTGCATTTTGCCATTACAGCACATTACAGTCGCACTAAAATGCAGACTGGATCAACAATCAAAGCTAGAGCCCTTCAGGTGGTGCATAACGTTAAGGCCTTGTTGTACGTCGCTCTGGATAAGTGCATAACGTTAAGGCCTTGCTGTACGTCGCTCTGGATAAGAGTGTCTGCTAAATGCCTGTAATGTAATGTAATGTAATGTAATGCCTAGTCTACAGAGACAAACCCCACAGCCTGCAATAAAACTTCAGACCATGTCAATGCCAACGTTAGCTGGGAGTTCTGAAAAGCCACAAGCGATGGCAATATTTATGAACCAGCGGGGGAGAGTTCCAGAAAGCAGGGCACTGCCCACCTCAATGCTCAATAGCAGCTCCTGCACCTGAGCAGACACCTGCAGTCTGCCTGCACCAGCTAGTCCTCAGGTGCAGTGGATGCACAGCTCAACTGAATCCAGGAATTGTGTTCTCTGGTGGTTATTCTACTGAGTTACTGCTGCAGGAATGAATGGACCCACTTTAGGTGGGTTGTCAGGTTCTTCTAGCTAAAGCTCCACAGGCAGTGAGTTCATTCACGTGTCAGTCATCCACGTCACCGTGGACATGTCATGGATGACAGGTGTGTACACTGCCCGCCCTCGTTAAGGTCAGGGGCAGCCTCCACCCCGTTTCCAAACACTGACATCTGCACCTACGGCCTTTCCCAAGACGTCATTCGTGTTTGTATGTGGATAGCACTCCACAGTGGAATCCCGAACAACGAGGAGTGAGTGTGTGTGAGGGGGGGGGGGGTTATATGCCCAACACAACTGTCAGCAATATCACTTCAGTGGCTGTCCCAAATCAAGAGAATGCCTGTAAGTTGTAGTTTGTGAAATATGTTTCCTGCAACTTCAATTTCAGTGTTGTTATAAGTCAGTGATTTGTCCTAACTGGAGTCCCAACTACATGAGACCAGGATTTGCCATAAGTTACTGTACATTAGAAAAGTACTTGTGGATTTATCTCCCATTAGACATCACCTGGTCAGGTTCATAGTAACATTATGAGCTTGACAAGTGGCACTACTTCCATGATAATATTCTACCACTCCAGCTTTGAAACTGATTGGCTGTGGGGTTGTTTTGTAGCGTTCGCGGCCTTTGTTAGATAGAGGTTGCTTTTAAGGTAATGTGATGCAAGCTTCACGCTTTCATGCAAACGCACTGTGAATGGGGAAGACAATACATAGCGGCAGCTAGCGCTAGGCCGCTAATGACAGCCTCCACCCATAATGCCAACGCATAAAAAGCACACGCACCTCTCATTTTACGCGATTGTGTTTTCGATTTACCCAGATTGCCGAGACCGCGGGAGAGGAACGGCGCAAAAACACAAAGGTGGTGTCACGCCCGCGCCTGATGCAGTCAACACAAAGAGGGGAGAGCCGGGGTAGCGCAGGGAGAGAGAGAGAGAGAGAGAGACGCACCGACGAAACGATTTAATTCAAACGACAGTCAAGTGTCACTTCAGAAGAAAGGAGCCCATTTGAAGCGCTACACACAGGTAGCGGCGGCAATTAAGCGCACAAAGCAGGCAGAGCGCCCGCCAGAAGCCGCGGGAGCGCTAGCGCGTTACGCCGCTATCAAAAGAAAGAGCCAACGAGCGTTTCACGATCGTGAATCTGAAAGGAGAGAGAGAGAGTGGATATGAAGTTTCCCAGCTGAGCGGCATTGTGGGAAAGAGGCCGGGCGACGGCTCCCGGGAAACCGTCACTTCGGAGAACGAACGCGGGGAGCGCTGGAAGAACGGTCCACGTCGCTGACCGCGCCCCGGCCTTTTTGGCTCTGCGCTACGGTCCGCGTCTGTGCTCTCGGACAGTCAGCCAATCGCAAGCCGGCAGCTGCAGCACAGGTCCCGCAAAAGAGCAGGGCTGAAAAAGCTCTTCTAAGGGGCCGATGACCGCGTGGACCAATGACAGCCACACTCAACCAGGCCAGGTTAGTAAAACACAATCACATAAGACACTCACAAGTTAGCCTCAACCCTCTTAACTCATGCCATTACAGATAGTCTCTGAGCAAGGCCACAAATGCCACAAACAAAATTCACAAACAGTGGACTCCTCTACGGCTTTTCCCATATTTTGGCTTTGGGATTTGTTTTTTTTTTTTTTTCTAAATTATGGTTTGCATGCCTCTCAACCCAATTTCTAACAGCCAAATTAGAAAGCTTATGTCTGCGCAGAGCAAAGAAAACATTAAAGGATTATCTTTCCTGCAGGAAGCACGGAGCAGCACTGCGGAATTTTCGCACGCAGCAATTACGGTTTTTTTTTGCGCGCTGGTTTGTTTTTAAAACGCGGGACTCGGGAGGTGCGCAGAATACGGCGAACGGAGTTCCCTCCCCCTGGTCCCCGCCGCCACCGCGGCAACGGGAGCACCGCGCGAAAACCGTACACTTACTCGGACGGTAACACAAAACACCAAACGGCTATTTTACTTGGCATGCAGACGGCGATTCGCCAACGGTCACAGCGATTGGACACACATATCCGCGCCCTTTGGTCACCACCTGCTTTCGTTTGCTTCTCTTTTTTTTCGTTTGCTTCATTTTTTAGTTTTTTTTATCTGAGGAGAGACCAGAGGCTTTTCCCGAAAACATTTGTTCTTTTTTGCGCCGCTTTTTTCGGGACCGCTGCCCTGGCTCCCGGTTCGGGCCGGGGACGGGCCCTGTAATCTGCGCCGGTCGGGCCCTTGCCAGGGGGAACAGAGGCTGGCGAGCTGGAGCCTCTACGGTCAGGGACTCAGCATGCCGCGGTCATAATAATGATTTGTTTTCTTTTGCCCTCTCAGGCGCGCCGCTCGCAAAAAAAGTACGACCCAAGACACAATACCGCAAGGAGTCCCGCGGGACGTCCCGGCGCGAGCCAGCACAGGGTATATACCAACCATTCAAAATAGACCGTCTAATAGACTTGGGCGGGGGGGGAGAGGGACTGTTCTGTTTTTCGGGCTAAACCCCTAGTAAAAGACTCAGTGCGGTGGAGCAAAGAAGAAGTTATTTTTGGGCAGAGGAACGAGCATTCTTTCATCTTTAAGGGGGGGGGCACACAGTCAAAACATAATGACATTCGCGAAGAAAATGCGACCATCCCAATCGCCCATTCTAATGGAAGCAGGGTGTCCACACAAAAACTTAATATTGCCATCTGTAGCTTGCATGTCCGCTTTATTGTATAGAATTAACTCAACAGAAAGACATTTCCAAGAACACCCAGCAAATCACTAATAATGATTACAGCCTGTTTAGGCTGAGGAGAACTGAGCAGAGCACAATTCGTAGTGTCTTGATGAGAGAGCAAAACAGCTAGGCAAAGCTACAGTGCTGGGGAGAATTCCTCCACTTGTCATTTTAGGGGAATAAAATAAACATCCCAATCCTCTCCTGGCTCCCACAATGCCCTGGGGCAAACAGCTTGGAACCATACAGCTATTAGGAAACCCTGTTTGCCATGCAGAGATTAACTGTGCTGTGTTTAACACAACTCTGTAGGGCAGGAAAGGCTTTGTGGGTATTTCAATTTTGACACCGCCCCCCCCCCCCCCCCCCCCCACACACACACACACACACGCACACACATGAGGAGGAAGACAGCAAAGTTCATTAGGTGCAAACAGTCAGGTGTAGGAAATGAACTTGCTCCAGTGGATGCAACGACTGCAAGTGGAAGACCAGGCAAAAAAATAAAGGTCAGTGGGTATGCAATCTTATTCCAGCAATGAAGCAATAAAGCAAACAACAATGAATAGCTTGGTAAAGAGAGACATAGCACAGCAAACTGGGAAAAATCTGAGAAATTACCAATGCCATATATGGCTTCAATTCTATTTAACTTGTATTTATGCATATTTACTCCAGCAGATCCAGTAATCCATCTCAAGAGTGCCACAAAACTTCCTTACCGGGGATCCAAACTCAATAACTCCTAGGTTTGCATACATTTACTCTTAAACCCGGGTCAAATTGGCCTTCTCATACAGCTTTTTGCGACTTCATATGGCATTGTTTACATTCCATACAGCATTATGCCTGAGGTATTCCCACTCTGGGCAAATATTCAACATATTCACATCCTTCTTGTATGTACAGCAATGTTCATGTGAAGAGGTGTAAAGTAATGCTCATGCAAAGTACTGACATCAACTGACAACTTATGAGATAATCATCTAATAGCATAGCCTAATAGCCTTATAGTAAAATGTAAAAAGAAAGATAAGGCAGTGTAATGATGCATTGAACCCTATCACGAACATAAATAAAATTAGTAATGAAGTCCAAATGTTAGTATGATCAGTAAAAATGTTTTTTTTTCCAAAAATGGGAGGCTAACAACCACGTGACAGACAAGGGCTAGGGTGTATTTGCTATGCAACGACAATAAGCATATCAGAAATGATAGGCTAATATCAACACATCACTTTTTGAGACCTTTCACACTGTCTGTCAGTCACCAATTAGCCCACATTAATTTCATGTATCACACATGGCCTAGAGTGAAATGACATGTATATGTTTTACAGTTTTTTCATTACGCTCATTCGCTGAGCGTAAAGTGTGAAGAATAACTATTTTAATACAGAGATATACAAGAAATTCCCTTTCATATTCAAAAGCATGCCATTTTCTATTTTAATACACACACATACACACACACACACAAACAAACAGACAAAATTTTGAATCAGACTGAATGTTCAAACGTACTCAGACACTCAATACACACAAAAACAAAACACAAAATGACATCCTACAGTAACCCATTTTCTGCAACTCTTTGACTTATCCTCTTAACTTAAACAACAAACAAAATCCACCATACAGGGTCGGTGTGGGGGGGGGGGGAGTGGGGCGGGGGGCGGGGGCGGGGGGGGGGGAGAGCACATTAAAAGCCTATAATTGGAAGTATGTGAAAAATGAAGTGTCAGTTTGGTCAATAAAGAGCAAAGGTCAGAGTGAGCAGGAGCCCAAACTGCAGAAAATGTGCTCATTAAGGCAGCCAATCAGAGCGGGGGCCTGCCTGCATGCCCGTTAGCCAGCAGACATCTGACCGCCTCCCGAAGGCCAGACTCCGCACCATTACGGCTCTGCCTCAGAGACGGTGCGCTGGTGTATAAATGGCTGCTCAGTCATCTGAGGCGTAACGCGGGTCTGCCGGCTCTGCTGGCACACTGCTGCCCTCGCATCCCTTTCAATAATAAATGAAGTTGCTTTTTGCCCACAGTTTGTTTGAAGCTCCCCCCACCCCCCAACCCACCCCCCGCACCCTCAAGCCGACAGACCGAAAACACCGAGGCCGTTGCTCTGAGAGCGATCGCGTCCCTCCTGTCAGCGGCTGACTACAGCCCGAATCTCTGCGGTCCGATTCTGACACCGTTCGTGTGCGCGAGAGCGCAGGTGATGTGGAATCCGCCACCTCTGACTGCAGCAGGGACCAGCTGAATTAACCCTGACCAGACCCAAAATGAATCTGAATCCCCAACTCAAAAAACACAGAAAAGTGCAAATATGCAAAATGATTTATTTTTCTTTTTTCTGCTAATGCCATGTTACGTAAACGTACACATTCTGTGTTAAATGTTCACAATAAAAAATCCTGTATTAAAAATGGCACTGAACTGATAAATGAAACTTTATTGTCCACTGTCACTATGGAGACTGCGGTCACAACCAGTGAAACAGAAGGTGCTCAAAAGGCCTGGATTCAGAGGAGGGGCCCCAGCTAACAGCGACTTATCACAGCCATTCCACAGACTTCAAACTGACCTCAACCAAAATGTCCTCCTGTTTTTCACAACAACGTCTTTCCCCTACCCAGACGTTCCTCTCAAAAGCCAAACGGGCTGACACACTTCAGAAAGAGGAAATTCCTCCAGCAGCAGAGCTCCTCACCCTATACGGCCGATAAAGACAGCAGGTAAATGGCGGGTGTCAGCCTGGCCACGCGGACTGCGGGTCCTCACCTTGCTCGCTGCTGTTGTCCCCGCTGTGTGACGTGTGGCCCCCGCTGGAGGGCCCCGGCGTTCCCCCGGAGCGCGTGGAGGCCGTGTCGTCGTGATCTCTGTTCCACGAGGTCTGCAGGGATGAGATCAGCTGTCACGCGACTGAGGGATGCAGGCCCACCACACACACACACACACACACACCACTCACACATACACACACACACACAGTCACACATACACATACAGAGCTCCCACACACACAAAGACACACACACACACAGTCACTCATACACACACACACAGAGCTCCCCCCCACCACACACACACACACAGTCACACATACACACACAGAGCTCCCCCCCACACACACACACACACAGAGGTCCCACACACACAAAGACACACATACACACACACACACACAGAGGTCCCACACACAAAAACACACATAGGCAGAGCTCCCACACACACACACACACACACACAGAGGTCCCACACACACAAAGACACACACACACACACACACACACACACAGAGGTCACACACACAAAAACACACACACAGAGCTCCCACAAACACTAGGACACACACACACACACACACACACACATATAGACACACAAGAATGCAGAGAGCTCCCACACACAAACACAGAGAGACTGATGATCACATGTTCACCATATAAATGCTTCAGGAAGAACCCTCTATCCTTCCACATTCTCTCCCCTCTAATCTGTCCATCCCACTGAGGGACTGCCAAACACTCTACACTACTCCACAGTCATTAATGCAAGTCTGAAAAAGCATGTATGGCCACAGCGCTTTCTCAAAGACACCGAAGGTCTGCTGAAGGAGTGTCATCTGGGCCCTTAATATTCGTCAGTATGAAAAACACAACATCTCAAAACTAAACATAATGCCGGTCATTCAAGTTGCTTACATCAGGAAGACACATGGATGCACACACGCACGCACACACACACGGACACAAACACACACAGACACATGCACACACACTCACACCTACACACACAAACACACGCACACACACACACACACACACACACACAAACACACAAACACACACAAGTAAAAAACTAACACCATTACCAGAGAGAAGCAAGCCATCATCCACAGCTCAAAAAAGTCTACCAGTCTAAGTAAAATAAGTAAAAGGGCTGGACGCTAACTGGAGTATTTAGGGATTAGGAAGTTAAATCTCGCAGCTCCTCAGCATGACCTACAAGAGAGGACTGGAGGTGGTAAGAAGAGGATTCGGAGGCTACAGCCTGAGAGGGGGAGCCCACATATATATATATGTAGACCTCCTAAATTGTAATGGAAATCAAATAAGAGGGAGCTTTAAAAGGGGGGGGGGAAATCCTATTGATAATGGAGCTTAGGTTCATAAAGGCTGGAAAGTGTCAGCTGTTTGGCGGATGGTGTGTGGCAAATGGAGCAGACACGGGAATAATGAGAGGTGGACAGCACAATGGGCCGGCCTTGTGTGCGCACACTCAGTCCCATGCAGGGCCCGCTTGTTCTGCGCAACACAAAACAGATGTCGCCTCTTATCACTGCGTGCCTCTGAAGAGCAACATTTGTGTAGGAGGGGAATGTCTGGAAATGGGGAAACAGCATCTACTTTTAGGAAATTAGTACACGTACACAGATATACCCACACTCGCTCGCTCAAACACATATACATACATACTACAAACACTCCCTCAAACACATACACAGATATACTCACAAACACTCACTCAAACACACACAGAAACATATGCAGAAACACACAGGCAAACATACACACACACACACACACACACACACTCACACACTCTAACACATACACACTCATTCACACAGTGATACACACATACACAGTCACTAACACACACACTCGCTTTCTCTCACTCACACACGCACATGCACACATACACGCACACACATACACACACTCCTTTACACAGACACACATTGACTTGTACACAAACACACACAGAAACACTCAATCACTCACATTTTCTCAAATGCAGGCTGACAACTCACACACATACACTTACAAACAGCCATACATATACACTCATACACACATACTGTATACACATACACTTACACAAACAATAACACACATTCACACAAATATACACACCCACATACTGCCCTCACTTACAAACACAACCAGACATTAGCATGAGTGTTGCATGTGTGTGAATGTATCATCATCTAAATCTGAAACCAGCCCTGCTACAATCACAACACAACAGCAAAGCACTATTTTGTATATTAAACTATTCAAACTAAGATAAAATCATTTTGTATTGTACTTAAATGCTTAACTATGTGCCTTAAATGTTTATTCGCATACACAGCCTGTAATTGCAAAATTCTCATAAGGTTACTAGGATTATTCAGTATTATTTTTTCTTCTATTTAGATGAATTTTTATCACACTAGTTAAGAAACCCTAAAAGACTGTTGAATTTGGGTTTGCTTTTTTGCAACATATGCCCATATTCCTACAATTCCCATGGAGCAATGCAACAGACACTGGAATGTAAATGAAGCTTGTGACTTTATAAATGATTGCAGTTCAACCTGTGGCTCTCCACTTCCTGAAATACAAACTTCAAACTCTGAGGGAATATATATGGTCACCTCATGTGTGCATATTCAGATTTTCATGTCAGCATCTAAAAATAAATCCACTAAAGGTCTGCTTTATAAAAAAGGAAGAAAAAATAGTGTATTATGTAGCAGCATACCAAAAGAATGTTGTAAGGGGTAATCTAGAACATATGCTCAGAATGCAAATGGTTAAAGCACCAATTTCCAGTTTCTACAACTCAAGCTATTGAAGAAAAAGAAGGGAACTTGTTTATTCATAGCTCTGTGAAAAAGAATGGTACAGCACCCCAGGGACTGGGCCCACATTGCACAAAGCCCCAACACCTCAGCACGCAAAGGGAAGTTATTTCCACGCACAACAAATCCCACTTAGAGAATATAATTAGAAGGAGAAAATGGCAAACTATTGCATTAACTGTAATTTAACAAAAGACCAGCGAGTCATGTGGGAGGCTAGAGCGGGGACCCGTGGGAGAGGGAGCCTTCAGAACCAGAGAGCGAGATCTCCTGGGTACACTTAGTCTATTTATAAAGCCCCCGACACTCCTGTCGATCACTGATCTAACTGGTAATTAATAGAAAACACACCAGCGACACGCAAAGCTAAATGCAGGGAGAGGATTCCAACAGGATGGGACACCCACAAAGACAAAGAGAGACAGAGACAGAAACAGTGAGAGAGAGGGTGATAGAGACAGAGTGAAAGAGAGAGAGAGGGAGATAAAGACAGAGTGAAAGAGAGAGATATAGACAGAAGGACAGGCAGAAAGAGAGAGAGAGAGAGAGAGAGATGAAAACACAAGTGGGTGCAGGCGGAGAGGTAAACAGGCGTGATGAGTGTGTTCAGCTGCGGGAGGCAGTGGAAGTGTTGGTGGAGGGAGAGGGTCCAGCAGCAGACAACAACACATTTGATATATTCACTGTCCCTCTAATGAGCTGCCTCAGATTTATTCTGCCTCTCTCCCTCTCTTCTGCCCCTCCCCCATCACATTCTCTCTCTTTCCCTCTCTCCCTCTTTACCCCACACTCTGTCTCTCTCTCTCTCTCTCTCTCTCTCTCTCTCTCTCCACAGTGCAGGAGGCAGATTAATTCAATGCTTAATTGTATAGTAAATTAAATTTTCCACCTTCCGTTCTGTGTATCTTAAGCTAAAGTTCTTAAATCTGCGGCAGCGAGCGGGGGGGGGGGGGGTGGGGGGGGGAAGCAGCGTCTGTGATTTGTGCCTACCTTTTTTTCATTACCATTTTCTCCCTCGCCACTTAATTCGCCGTGAAAAGATTTTCCTTGCTGGAAATTCTGATTCCGCTATGATCGGTGAGGCATTCCAATTCACCGCTAGCTCATTGTGTTGGGTCTTATGCACCAGCCTCTGCTTCTCACAGTCTTCCTCATAGTACACCAGCACTCAAGCAAGAATGCTGGTTTGCCAATTCATGCATAATAATAATAATAAGAATAAGAATAATAATAGTATATTCTGTTATGGATTGCTTAAAATGTCTCTTATAGAAATGAGTCTTATTATACACAAGTGTGTTTTTAATGACAAAATTCAAAAGAAAATGTGTGTGTATGCATGTGTGTGTGCGCACGTGTGGATACAGAAATATAAAAACCCATCATTTTGTTTTTGTAAGATGTTTTATATCAATGTGTAAAAATGGGCAGTATTTTAAAATGTACCTCAGTGAATTTGGATCAAAAAGAATTAAACACATTTTCTAACCACCAACTACCATCATACACCCAAATTCTATATTATATGTAATTAATAAAGAGAAAAACCTTAGCATTGTGACTGTTAGGTGTAATTCTTTTCTCAAACATGAAGACAAGATGTGAGTCAGACATACTGATAAGAAGGCAAATGGCTGCCTTTTCACTGCTGGCTGTAATATCAGGACTGAATACTAGCAGTGTAGAGCTGTAATGATGTGATAATAGCATGCCTTACTCAAAAAGAAGGGTATGTCCAAGAACCCCGTTCCCAAGTTTGCCTTCCTTTCCCAAATCTCACAACAGTCATGCAGCAATAATGTAATAGTTGTTGATCACAGAAAAAAGAGATCCAGCTGGATTAGATCTCTTGAGTGAGTCAAATACTGTCTGAAAGGCCCTTTGGGGGTTTTTTTTTTTTTTTTGGAAACTTGTAAGTGCACATTTAAAGGCATCAAAAGCTAATTGCGCATTTTACTTGCTGTTCTTAGTTTTAAAACCACTACCTATTTAGGTACTTACTTGAAAATTCTTCTGAAATATAAGAAACAAATTATGCTAGTCTTTCATAAAATAAAACACAAACTTAAATGAAAGCTACAACACAAAGTAAATTTTCATATTGACGAAATAAAGTAAAGAAATGAACGCTTACACCTTTCAGCCACACAAAAGGCCTGTTGATATAAGATTTACTTGAAATGTTCCTAATAGACAAACTCACTGATTACTTTAAAAAACTGAGACAGGGATATAGCTTCCTTATGCAGTAATTGATTTCTATTGTCCATAAGCTCATCTGCAGAAGGAGAAATTAATCTACCATGTGTAGACCCTACAAACTTGAGTAATGTAATCTGTTGCCGATTCAAACATCGAAACCAAGTAAGCCTCTGCACAAACTCCACAATTTTCAACGTTTTACTATTTCCATGTGCAGTTCCTTCTAACCACCACACGATATATCAGTAATATGCATCACATGGAAAAAAGCCTGAGTCTGCCCATATGGCAAGTCTTCTCTTCAAATACAGACAAGTGTGAATTCATTGCAAGCAATTACAAATGTGTACGGTATGGGCCTTTATAAATTCAAATTTTATTTTCTGGTCTGATTTTTTTTCCCCAGAAAATTATTCACTCTAAATTGTACAGATTACAAATGTTTAGGGTCAAGTTATCTTCACGGGTGGGTGTGTCACATATATTATTTTAATGAAATTCTGAAAAAGGCCTACTTTTATTTGACTCGTCAGAGCCACCACATTTCTTGCGCTGCTGTGGTCATGAATAGAAAAAGGGAGTTGTCACGTGGTCAGCCCTTTGTGCCACTTGTTGAACCCTTGGCAGCAGCCAGCCACAACTGCCCACGCTGGAGATGGGGGCCATGGCTACAATGTCACAGTAACGGTTTAAAAGAGTAATTATTGATAATGAGTGCATTAAGAACATCGTGTGATATAGAAATTTAACCGAAAGACAGTTTAATATAGCCGCACGCAAAGCATGTATGAGAATAAGGGCAGTTACCAATAATGGCATAGATTTTTTTTTTTTCTTCCTGATGGCACTTTTAGTATGTAAAAGCACGAAATTATATTTATGTAATATTTGACAACAACCCATGAAGAGAACAAGATGAGGCCCCGTTAAAAACATGACGACGAACGCGTCGCATCTGTCAGGACAGAAATGTCTTACAGTGTGTCTGTAAAACATTTTGAGTAAACTCAAATTCTATCGCAACAAAGCACGCGCAAACACAAAATGACTTATAGCGGCAACAACAGCCAGCGTCCCTGTTTTACCACACTGCAGCACTGCAGCAGTGACAGAAGCAAACAACCGCTGAGCATTTAATTACTTTAAAACCCACTTCCGCAACCACGGTAAGCAACAATCAGCACGGCTCTTAAGACAGGTAGCAACCCATCATACTCATTACTGCTACCTGAAATGGTGAGACATTGAGACATTTGCTTCTTTGGCTAAGACCTAATTACTTCCCTGTACTCCTCGCGCATAAAGACAACTTTGCAAAGCGTGGCTTATAATGCCTTTACCGTCAAAAATGAGCTTGCATACAAGCAAAACGCCTTAAAAGACAGTGTTAAAATGGCTGTCACTCGAATGACTTGACAGTAAATGATACAGTCTGATCAACATTTTCAATCGTTAATACTGTTAGCGAACTACCTAAAATGCATGCAGAGCGATGCCACGCTTTTATAAATCAATCGTTTTGCCATTTCCGCGCAAGTGACCAATGCTATGATAGGCTAGTTCAAGTGAAAATTATGCAGGCCCTGTAGCCTACTGAAGACACTGGTGTGAAAGGGTTAAGCAGCTAACCAGTCACTCCGGCTCACATAGCACCTGAGGGGGCTCTGCATTTATCAGAGCGGCCCAAAGTACACAACGTGATTTAGAACTGGCTCGGCCGCATTCACAACGGAGTGGAGAGGCTGTGACTTTTTCACCTTTCAGCTCTGCTCCGCTCTTTTCTTTGGGAGGCGCCCTGGGTCTTTCGCCAGCACGTTACTCCCAGCCTCACAGACTTTTATTAAAACGTTCGGGAAACAAAACTATAAGATAAAGGAGCCAAAATATTATTGCTCCGACGCCCGGGTGCGCAGGCGGTGAAAACAGCAGAAACACGGGCCTAAGAGTTTAATAAATTCACTATATTTTCCCCGCAATTTTTATGCTACAGTCCCCTTGCTTGAATAAATTGGTTTATGAATAAATGAGCCTTCCCTCTCCCTCTTGTTAACATTGTTGAGAATTTGCACAAAGAACATTTTTTCCAGCCCAATTCAACTTTATGCCCGAGGGCACATATTAAAAATACATATGGAACGAGATAATGCACACACGACACAAATTCGTTAGGGATGTCACCGACACATAACAGCAGACACAAGTCACAAAAGAAATATAAAATACAAAAAATAGTTTAACTGGTAGGCTATCCATCGATAAAGCGAACACAAAATACACCAATTAATCCCAAGTAGGCCTATTGTCCAGTGTAGAAGATCGTCATTACAACGTGTCAGAATAGGCTGATCTAGGCTACTTGACAACAGAAGGTCCGCAAATGTTTTACGTATCTATAAGTGCTTCGTTTAGGTAGCCTAATCCAGTAAACATAGCCTATTAGATATTGGCCTCAATATTTCGGCTATGTGCAGTCCTATCATTAGGAAAAATTAGGGCATGTCTTCATCTTAAAGTCAATTAAAGATCTGAGTCCATGCCCCCAAGCAAATCATAATTTGCTCAGAAAGCTCCATATACCTTAGAACCCTTGGGTCCACTGAAATTCTATTTCTGTCTGTTAACTTGTTCGCTATCTCAAGTTTAACATTTTGAAAATGCTGCGAGGCGGGACAACTGCGCCCTTGGGAATTAAGTATGAAGAAAGTACTAAAATGCCCGATGTGTTGTTATTTCCATTAATATGTTTCTGAATTGAACTGAATTGTTTAATTTCTGATTCGCTAAATATCACAATGGTCGCTAAAACTGCAACGGAGACAGTTGGCAGTGTGAGGTCGCTGCACTTTATTCCCATTTCAATAATGAATTGGGCTGCGCGGGCTGTAAGCTTTTCACTCATCTAAAGGCTGTCGATCGACGCAAAGAGAAAGCGCACTAGCCCACAGTTGGTCTCGCCTCCTCCAGTTGATCACTCAACCATATGGAACTTCATATTTAAATTTTAATTATTTACCCTGATCGCTTCATTACTTTTATGTGCAGGTGAAGCAAATTCCTCTCGTTATGTCCAATATCCCTTGCAAAACCTACGTTATATCCAGAGGACACCTAAGGAAAACATGTTTACACGAAGGCGGAGTAGGCCTACTCCTGTACATTTTATTCGGCATATGCGAAGCCGATTATAAGAAATACAGAGACCAGTATTTCCCCTGTAATCCTTAGACAAAATAACTGGCATGTGCTGTGGGTTAGCAGATCTAATTTCGTCCATAGTGTCTCAAATGCGTCATGCATCCCGTCCGTAAAAATGAAACAGGAATTAAAATCAAAGGGTCTGTTTTAAACAAAACAACCCACGGATAAGCACTGGTGCGCGCTCATGTTTAAAGAAAAGTACTGACAAGACAGCAAATGAACCGTGAACAACAGCAGAGAAGGCAGGCACTTATCCACATCGGTCTTTCTCCCTCCCAAGTCCCTCAGATCATCTCTGAGATTTGCTCACAGATAAATTTCCCTTCTGAGTATTTAGCGATCTAAAATGATGTCACAAGATAACATTTAGCTTCTATTAAAAGCGAAGCGAAAAACGAAAAGACTAAATTAAAATGGACAAGAAACAGGTCAAGTTTACGGCGATGCTTTCACAAGCTAATCTTCCCAGGTCGGTTCCGGGATCAAACCTTAATGAAGCAATAATGGACACATTATTCCAAATGTTTCATTCCGCTGGAATTTAAAACCGCCTTAATCGCATGCAGATAGCAGGGAGGTAGAGTACTGACCCAGAAGACAATCTCAATAACCTAGATATTTTATACAAAAAAGAGAAATTTCACACACCTGATCAAGATTCCCCGACGATCTTGTGATTTCTTCGCTGTCTGATTTTGATCCGCCTTCTCTGTCATCAATAACCAAGTCGATGGGCATTTTCCCCTTTAAACAGCTGATGTACCGATGACAGAAATTGTCACAAAGTTCGTGTACCTTGAGAGACGAAGGGAAATGAAAAACATACAAAAATGAAAAAAGGTCACTACAAGATCTCTCTTTGACATGGAACGTTTTCCAAATATTTGAATTCTCGTTGCAATGCAATTCGAAAGCCAGATATAGCTATATCTTATCCGGAATTTGGGATAACTTCATTTTCTTGCAAAATAGAGATATCGCAGAAAATTGACAGTGACAAGACGACTCACGGGCTACAACATATTCAACACCCATGCTAAATGCATCTGCTCCCCGGGTGTGACCGTTAGAGGGACGACCTGCTTGAGTGACATTTAAGGTAAACTGTTTAATTTCGTCTAGTTATTTCACTACCACTTTCCTTTCCGGGGAGTCCATTCAGAAAACTGGACATTACCCACACCCTAGCCTACGCTTAATGTCCAGAACTGCTAATAATTATGAACATATAGGCTATATATAATGGCTACTGTCACTGTATTCGTGTGGGTGTTTAAGTATACCACCAATTTAAGTTTTATTTTCCTTTTAAGTATTTTCATTCCGTTTCCAAAACTGCAGAGTTAGCCTATATACCGATGAGGTGATTCGTTCTTTGCCCAACTTCAATTTTCAAACATCACTATATAAAATGATTTTAAATAAAATGATGTAATACGACGAGAGTCATTATGTCACTCAATTATAAATTCAGTTATTCAGATACTAAAAGTAATCAATTTCACACGTTATTCAATACAGAACATGTTATTTCCAATAAACGCAAATTCTCCGCAATAAATCACATTGTGGGATTAAAAGTGAGATTATTACTGGGTAATGGGGTATCTGATCCTGTTTTTAGCAGCTTGAATTGTAATTAAACTCGGAAGAGAAATAGGCGCCAAGATTGATTTTGACACTAATTACAACAGACCAGAAAAAAAGACATTTATGCAAATGTACCCTACAGGTCTGAACTATAACACCGGCCACTATTACTGAGGAAAAATTACCTTCTCCAGCTCCAGCAGATGAAATCTTAATACTTGAATTGCTTGTATCATCTGGAAAATTAAAAGTTAAATTTATTAGCATGAAACGTATTAATTAATATTAAACTGCACATTCTGATTACAGCCAAATGATTATACATGCAGCATCCATAAATTTGCACGAAATGGTTCTAAAATGTAACAGTTATCTAACTTTTTTTTTCAAATACCTAAATGAGATATAATAACCGTGTGAGCTTAATTACACACAGCCTGGGAGGGGGTCTGTCTTCCACCACTGGTTTGAAAAACCAGCTCAACACTGTACTGAGAGAGGAGGCCTTGCAAACCAAGATGGCAATGATTTGCATATAGGCATGTCACTGAGTGGAAAAGCAGTATTAAAAGCCATATGACAGCTTTCCAATTGTAGCACTATAGACGGTTATCTGTGATGACAACATGCGCTATCATTACAGTAAACAATCTTATTTCAAGCCGACTTCGTGAATATTTATCGGGCATAAACTTTTGGACAGACCGCATGCAGTTTTTGGATCTGCCACGCTTGCAATACATATAGTCCGGTTTATATATAGACTCATTCACAATCCAGTATTCTTATGTATATTTAAACAATGCATACGCTTACCAGATTATCGAGCTCTGGATTTGAAGAAAATAAAGGTTTTTCTGCCCGAATCTGAAGGAGAAAATGATCATCACGAAGTTAAATAACGTCTCAAAAATATAATCCCATTATTACAATCCCTGTCATCTAATTCAAAAGTATATCTACTCTGTATTGTTTTACTGTTGTTGTTATTATTGCGTTGTTGTTGTAGCTCTTGCTGTTGTTTAGACATTCAAAAGAACTTGCGGTAAGGAATGTAATACTCGTCCTGTGTGAATTACAGTTATAATATAAACAATTATACACTATGAATAAATATTAATAAGAATTCTTAATTAGCACAAATGGCTAGACTGTTATGTGTAACAGAACATTCTCTGACCTGTTTGGCAAACACTGCTATATCTTCGTTGAAAGACTCAGAGGAACACACATCGCCTCCCGCAACCCCGGGTTCTCTGGGTGTGCAAGTTGCTAATTCACATTTCTCAAAAATCAGAGCTAGAAGAGGGAAGAGGGGGTGCCTGGAATAAAATACAATTGTAACCGTCACTGAGTGCTCAAGATAAAGAGTCTGAAAGTCACAAAGAAGAGGCACACTGTGATCAATAAGTCTTTGGTCCTGTGTTACGGTGCTAGTTCAATCCACGGTCAAGGCTCATTACTGGTCTTTCACAGCGCTGAAGAACCTTGTAACAAATAGTTGACTTGCTTCGTCAGAGGCCTTTACTTAGCAGCAATTCCTCTCCTCCGCACACCCCCTCTCATTTCGTATTCGAAAAGCGTCGACATTGTATACCATGAAAAACTAGTGCACTTCATAGAAAGACCTGCTAATAAATCAGAAAGCTAAACCGTCAAAAGATGTCATGTTTAGGACTGTCGACACACGCATATAGAATTCCAGAAGAGCGACTCTAAGCAGTCACAGCTATTAGCTTCGCATGACGGCCAGACTTGGATTTTATGATTCACATCCAAAAGCCAGTTCAAATCTCTCAGATATAGCCTTGATTTATTATTTGTTTATATAACAGGGACAATGCACATCATTACAAACATTTCTGCAACTGTACCAAATGCGTTGGTTAAAGCACAAACATTGTGTTTCAAATGATATAATTTCAAAATAATACATTTTACACACTAATTGGAAACCTTTGGAATTACTGTGTTTTACTTGTTGGCTGGAATATGATTTACCACATTAAGTAGGGCAGATAACTGACTGGACTGGCGTTCGTGGATTTAAATAATGAAAAATAATATATATAAATAGTAAACTGGCTTCTTGTTAAATGTGTAAATAAGCACGTTTAAGCAATATATTAAGTTATTTCTGCACGATCATGTACACATTAATGTAGGCTATGTTAATAGGTTGCATTCATAAATTGAACAGTTCTAGAGTTTAGCAAAGAAACATGGCCTAAGATGTACAAACTTCCCAGGCCACAATCAGTAGCCAGTTATACCTAATCCATTTTTACACAATAAACAACAATATTCTCAAAACATCCCAACAAATATATAAATGAATAACGATGAGGAAAAAGGTGTCCGATAATGAATCGAAATTAATTGATGATCAAAAAGTAACCGACAACTGGAGTAGTACTGTTTTCGCCTAACGGCTTTTAAGTGCATCGGCTCCTGAATAACTTTTCTCTCTCCCGGATCTCCCTCCGGAATATGTGACACACAAAGCGCCTCAGCGCTAAGAGTGCCTTGGTATTGTATCTGCACCCAAAGGACAAAGAATTTTTCTCTGGGCACCTAAACCTACCCGTAAATGGAATCTTTATCTCTTTTAAGAGCATCGTTGACGGAGGAGCCCATGCTAGGTGGCATGGTGTTGGTATGAGCTGTGTGCGGGTACTGGTGCGAGTGAAGGGGACCGTGATTCAGGTGCACTGCCTGCATGGATCTGGCCGCGTGAGGGTCCCCATACATCGTTGTTGGGATTCCTACTCCTTCCATGCCATAATGGGGTATATCTTCGTACTGCACACAACAAACAGAGGACATAGTCCCAGTTACAATAATTATCTATGACAATTTGTTTTTTTAATGACAACACAAAAGCAGAGAATTATCGTGGCGACGTGCGCACCAGTTGTTAACCAAAGTATTTGCTAAATTAATGCATATGTTTTGATGGAATATTATATTTTATTATAAATATTACTATTTAATATTTTTGCCATTATACTTTTTGTAGGCCCATTCTTTGATTTTTTTCTGTCAGATGGTCCTCATCGTCACTAGTGAGTGATTTGATAAAATCCCGTCCAAGTTCTGAAATAACCGATCACGTGTTTTGTTTTTCAAACTAGGCAGCGAATAGCTTGCAATAACACTTTTCCATCTCATCTAATCTTAATCTTAAAGACTCTCAACTCTTGTGGATACTCATGCGTACGCAAAACATTCAACTGAACAAAATGTTTTCTATTCTTTGTTATTGTAAATAATTTAGGGTAATTATAGGTCGTTTTTTTATTATAATGAATATATTTGAAGTCTTGAACTATGGCTGTCGTTGACCACTTCGAGTGGTTAAATAGCTGAACGTCTTATCTAAACAATTTTAATCATACCATTAATAAATAATAATTTGCAAATAAAAATATATTGATACGGCTATCTATATTTGCACAGAAAGTCTATATGAGGGCTTACTCTGCAAAGGCAAATTAGTTATAATACAGTATTCAAAATAAACAGTAATTTGTCATCAAGTGAAAATTGTATTTTGTTGGCCTATCTTTTAAAATTCTATGCGACGTATGCAATTCATTATTCATAATGATATTTGAGTGGCAATGCAATTATAGTGAAAGTGAGAAAAGGGGACTTAACACATCTATGCCCTTACCCCGTAATGGTCACCCTACCCTCATAAACAAATGGCTCAGTTAAGCTTTAGTAAGTCAACGGGTACTTCTCTTTTGCATAAGGTTCATTTAAACAAATAATTCAAACAATAATAAACCAATATTAGACCCACAAAAAATCTAATTACAACAGCAAAACGATATTAATGTCGGTTATTTATGAAAACAGCCTGAAATATTTCAAAAAAGCTCAAGCTACCATTCTGACAACAAATAATTAAATATTGAAACGTGCTGAGATTTATTATTACCCTTTAGTGTAAAAAATATTAATTCATTGCGTAAACACAAAAAATATAGAATAACAAATGTTATTATGAATAGTTCAGATCAAAAAAGTACGAGTTAGACGTCAAATGTTCAGCGTAAGCAATGTAAATCCATTGGTTTTATCGGACCGTGTTCCAATTTAAAAGCTTAATTAATTTAGAAAACACATCATACAATTTGAAGTTTAAGTTCACTAGCGTTAGGTTGTCAAATACACAAGCGTGTGTGCCGTCATGACAGAAGTGTAAAACCCAAGTACTACGAAGCTGGCTCACATGCCATTCAAATGAGGGAAAAGTTTTAGTTGTGAGCGTCTGTCATCAGCCACGTTTCAATGTTGTAGCCAGCTACATTTGAGTTGCTGAAACTTTTCTTAATACGTACCCTTTGCGCCATCGGCCTGACTTACTCCCTCGTCTTCCTTGAACCTAAAATATATCCCCTATGAGGCCAGGGTGAAGCGAAATAAAGAGTCAAATTCCAAATGCGAGATTTTAAAAATCCTTAGGTTTCCTTCAAGAGGAGGATCAAGCCAGACCTCTTCGGCTCAAGTTCGGCTACAGCGC